>NC_057799.1:520861235-520876029 GCF_018294505.1 Triticum aestivum | reverse complement strand
ACCTCGTGGCTTCCTGGAAGCTTCCTTGGCTTAGGGTCCAAGTCTCCTGGATCATGTTCGTTCCAAAAATCACGTTCCCGAAGGTTTCATTCCGTTTGGACTCCGTTTGATATTCTTTTTCTGCGAAACTCTGAAATAGGCAAAAAACAACAATTCTGGGCTGGGCCTCCGGTTAATAGGTTAGTCCAAAAAATAATATAAAAGTGAATAATAAAGCCCATTAATGTCCAAAACAGAAGATAATATAGCATGGAGCAATCAAAAATTATAGATACGTTGGAGACGTATCAGCAGGCGGTCCCGCCGGCGCTAGATTTGGCGGCTGAAGCAAGTAGATCAGAGATTGAAGAAACACGACGGTCGTTGGATTGACATCCAACGGTTACGTCTGCTAGAATCGTTTGTTGACGTATATAATAACTAAAAAAATCTTGCATACGCGTCAACTTAATAGGCCCATAAGTCAGACCATTCCTTCTTTTTTTTAATAATTTATGTATAGCTCACTGCGACTTCTTATGCAATTTATTGCAGTCCATTTTTTTGGTTTGCCAGGGCCAATTTCGCATATTTCTGTGGGTTCCAAACTATTTTTAATACCAAAATGTCGAGCCAGATTTAAAGTACTTTGAAGATATATTTAAATTAGGTTAATGCCCAGTGAAATAGGAATATGAAAATGTGAAAAAATTCAGAAATTATAAAGTAATTGCCAATTTGTCATCTGTTTTTATATTTACAACCAATTTCATATTACTTTCAAGATTTGCAGGCGTCTTGAAAGAGTTGCTGCCCATCAGGGCGTAGAAAATTAAATAGGCCTGGATTGGGTATTCTTCAGAAAAAATAATCTGGGTTCATTTTCACAAAGAAAAAAATAGCTGGGCTGGTCACATGGTGAACATGAAATATAAGCCTGGGCTAGACGGGCCATAGCCCAGTTCAAACCCTGCTCCGTCTCAACAATAACAAAAAAAATACTCCTCGAGCAGCTACGTCCCAGGTGTCAGCCGATCTTGTGTTGTTCTCTTGTCTATTGACTATATATGCTCACAATGTCGTGGGTCCCAGATGTCAGAAAAACACTAGGAGGAAGCATTTTATTTTTTCATACGCTGACATGGTGGGCCCGTATTGTCATCCTCTCCACGTACTTTTGCCGATTCCTGTTGTTTGTTAACCATGTTGACAACGCGAGAGGGCGGCGCCGCGGCGAGTGCACCAAAGCGCGCGGAGGACGACGGCGTTAACAATTTAGGAGACGGTGGGGCGGCGATGTGTGCGCTGAGGCGCAGCCAGCCGTGGGAGGCGGAAGCAGGCGGCCCCGCCGGCGCTGGTTTGGTTTTGGCGGCTGGAGGAAGACAGGACTGAAGAAACACGACAGATTGTAAAAGCAGCAGGAGTACTTAACAACCTTAACTGAAACCAGCAGGGGCACTTAAGAACCATACCTGAAAGCAGTATGAGTACTTATACATGTTCAAAACCGTAGAAAGCACGCCTCGAACAGTGCTACTTTGCCTACAGTTAACCAAGGGTGAGGCCGCCAAGCCCCAGGACAAGGCCCAGGCGCCACCCCACGCATCCACAACCTTCTGAAAGCAGCCTCATCTCGCAATGTGGTCAATAAACATGATATTTGCTTTAGAGCCATGGAAAAGCAGGAACATAATCTTCTGTCCTATTCTCCAAGATGGACGGGCCTTCATCATTTGAGACCACCCATGAATAAGTATCTTTTCACCTCCAAGGGGAATGGAGTAGGTCGACATAAACATCATGTTGTGACCAAGCGCAAGTCTGACCCGACCATGGTCAGGCATCTGTGTAGGAACAATAGAACTGGGCAGTTTCTGTTTCAAGAAGATCACAACTGTAAAACTGTGTATAAGCAATAGTTTATGAACAACATATATAACAGAAAACAGCTCGTACCATAAGTTTCTCGACACAGTTGGACCTGCTCAACGAGTGCAGCAGTGGCACACATATCCCACGTGGCCTTCCACCATTGAAACACCCCACAAGGACCTCAAGACGATCAATAGTGTAGGAACTTGTGGATGTCGTCCCAGTCAACTTCAGTGCCATCAGTAACAGCCGAGTTGTCATAGAATAACAAAAGAGCAGCCTGCTTAACTCTCAAAAAACCTACATGTGCCACCAATTATAAGAAAATATTAGTTAGAAGTAGCATCTTCGTGAGAGATTCGTTGCTACTTCTAAAGTTAAATTGTGATTAGTTAGACAGAATAGGTGGATTAAGAAGTAATCGAGGCAACAAGCAAGAACCAGATACAAAACTAACATGGATGAACAATTGGAACGACGTCGGGGTGGAAGATCGCAGTGAAGATGAGACCAGGTTCTGCTATTTCCATCAACATTCATGCGCCAACTTTCAGTCCGTAACACTTGAGAAAGTTTATCCAAGTTCGGCCATAAAAAAAGCAGCGATCTTCTTGGTTCATGAACCCAACTCGAAACTTATATCCATGGCTTGTCTTCACTGTTACCATTAAACTGGTGTATTCAGTTATGGCAAGGCCGAGCATCTTGAGTACATGTGTTCTGGCAGAGCAAGGAATGCACTGCAGGAAAAATAATATGAGAACACAATGTATTCCCTACATCCAAATCTAGAAACACTTTCCTCCTTCATGTCAGTGTTGACCATGGTACTAGTACCTTTTATCCAAATATAGCAATCCAAATTTCCAAATTAGTCGACATCATGTTCAAAAAAACCCACCCTCCCGGATAGAAAAGAGGATTCTAGGAACATACTGTGCGTGTTTTATAATCCTGTGTTAGGATGAGAAGGAACAAGTGTGGCGTCTCGCCGAGGGCGCAGAAACTTGTAGGGTCCTCGCACTTTTGGCACTGCAAATGAAACACACTAGATTCAGTAGGAAGAAAAATGCATCAACGGCGGCGGTTGCCATCCTAGGAGTACCCGCGACCAAGGGACTTGGATTTATCGGGGATGGATGAAGAATTCGTACCAGGTTCTCCATGAGAAAACCCTATGCAATCGCCGAGCGGGGTTTTCTCTGAACAAGCAGACAAGGGAGAAGGGATTCAGGCCGAGTGAAATATTGCCGCTTCGTCCGTCCAGCTTACTGCTAAAGCTGGAAAGGTGGGGTTTTTTGTGATTTGACGGCTCATTGGGCATTAATGCGGCGCTACGACTGGGGTGTGTCTACCGTGCAATTGTGCACTCTAATTTGGTGCATATGGCATGTGGACCCCGTTGCCGGATGCCCCACATATCAGCGCAAGGAAGTAGAAAGACAGGAGTAACTAGTTATTGCACATAAATATATTTTTGACAGAGAGATATTCCCTCTGTAAAGAAATATAAAGATCTTTTATATCACAACTTTATACATAAGAAAAATCAAGGGGAATATATATAACATATATAATTATAAAAAAGAGTTTTTTAACACGGTATAGACGAGTTGGTGATGATGGTGTGCCTGTCATCCTGCAATATAGGCGGTCCGATTTATATCTGACGGATAGGAAGGAAACTATGGCAATTTTGCAAAAAGGTACCCACACACCTCTCCACATTTGCAAATAAGGCCTTCCCTCGTTCAGCCTTTTCTCTCACAAGATAAAATACTCATACAAATGCATCTTGATGTTACGTGCAACGCACGGGCATTATGGGGGTTCAGCTGAGAAATACTCAGACAGGCTCACGGTTCTGGACTTTGGGCCATAGGCCGGTGGGCCTGCATGTTTGGGGGCCCATGTGTTCTACCTCGGCGCTTTTCATATTGCAAGCGGTCGGTACGACGCTGGTTTTAGATGCTGTCGTAAGGCGAATACACAAAATTGGATAAAGCACAACAACTGTTGGAATGAAATCAAACGATAGTTCCTAACCAGCAATCAGAGTTGCAATTCTATCAACGATACTGTCGTACTACTTACACACACAGGACACTTGCTTCACCATGACAGAGTATTACATCAAAATCTCTCGGCGGATAGATCAGCTCGGCAGTACTGAAGAATTTCAAAGTGGATTTGGACCAGCTCTCCTTGCCGAGAAAGTTCGAATTTGACATCATCCCCTACCGCAAGATATGATTTAGATTTGAACCTTGACCATCCTTTAGCATCAATCATCATGCGACCATCCTTTGTACTTACAGTATATTGAGCAGGTTCATTCACACCAAGGATGCGCATGGTAAGAGAAACTTGTCCGCTGTCGCCCGGATTGTTGAACGACTCCCTCGTTGCTCTAGGAATTCTCTGTTTGCAAACAAGAAGACATACCCAAACAGTTAGATCAACACAGTGAATCATGCGAAACAACATGGAAAGAAAAAAGAACGAATCACTTGGGCGGCCAATGCTTACCAAGAAGGTGGACATGTCGGTTTTTGTAAGGACTTTGGTATATGAAGTGCGAACTGCAGCCCAGTCTGTTGCCGGTGCAACTGCTCGTTTGGTTGCCGCTGCACGGGCCGGAGCAGATGCAAGTGCAAGTGTTGGTGCAGGTGCCGAAGCCGCTGTTGCTGCCAGAGATGGTGCTCCTTGTAGAGCTGGTGCCGGTGTCGATGCCCGATCCTCTGGTAGATCAGCCTGATCCGCTGACGCAGTCGGTGCCCAATCCTCAACTGGATCAGACTGAGCTGCTACCGCTGTCAGTGCTAGAGCAACTGCCGGTGCTCGATCCGTTGCTGAAGGTGGTACCGATGTGCGAGACAGCGGCGATCATGTCTAGTTTGCTATGATCAGCTTTCTAACTTGACTAGGCTTCGTGACCGTGATCCAGTTTTTTCTTCATTTCTTTTAAACGCGAGAAGGACTAATTGTGGCGTTTTTGTTAAACCAAACTGCAGTTCATCGTAGGGATTCAGCTTGTACTCAGACAACAGACTGATCCAATTTTTTCCAGTAATATAAGTGATGGGCAGTGCCTTCGTTACTGACACGACATAAGAAGTGAAACCTGCAAAAATAGCCGTCGTAGAGCAAACCAAACGGTTTATTCTGTGATGAATGTCACATGGCAAAACCTGCATTGTAAAATTGCAGGAAAAAGAAGAAAACATGACATTAAATCAATAAGATTTAGACAGTAAATCAATAAGATTTACTTGATGTGACACGAGTGAATCCTTACCAGGAAATCACTATGTTGAAGTACTAAACAGAAGATTGATCGTCCAACTACGGGTGGCATGCAGGGGCCCCGCCTACTCCCACAAGCAGGACAGTCCAAAGGTCGTGACAAATCGTATGGACCGAACATCCATGGGACTGGAAATCCTGGTGGGTGCGATAAACCCTGCAATGCATATAGATATTGGAGTGTAACCATAATTGATAAACCGTCCTCACAAAAAAGATGATCTGGATACTTCAAATTATACAGACTGAATTGAGTGGACAGACATTAACATAGACCATTTTCAGGACTGACCACACACCAAAAGCGGCAGTACTAATAAACAATACAGGGTTCACAAACACAAATCAAGTACTGAACAATAGTACTTACTACAGACAAGCAAAGTTGCACTAATTAAACTCTGCAGACTATTTCTTGCCACCGACCTACGGGATGAACCCCGCATAACTGACTAGGCCATGGACTTCGTGAGAGATGTCTACATGCACCATCACCATCTCGTTAACCTTGGAGAACCTAACAGAGTGGTCTTTCCACTCATAAACATGATCATGAAGACACGCCGCATCAGATTTGTTGGGAAGCTTTACAAGAACCACACCCTTCGTAATCAAAGGCATAGCCATGAAATTTCTGTGGTCAAGTACAGCCTCGAGAACACGCCTGACAACAATGCTACAAGAAAACACTAGTTCAGGACACGTGGCGATAAGGACACAACAGCTGGATAATTTAGCAGTAGAACTCATCCTCAGGTCTTCCAGTTCACATGGCATGACTTTGAGAACTTCATCTCCACCGTGGACCTGGTTCTAATTCAAACAGAAACCATATTTTATTACTACCTCCGTTCAGAAATATAAGATGATTTTCGATCGTATACTCCATATATGACTACATATACGCACAGAAATGAGTGAACAAAGACACTAGAACATGTCTTCAAAGGCATGAGAGCAGAGGGATTACTTGCAATATCCATAACACAAGTTACTGAGGCAAATATACCCTCTTCAAAGGTAGCATTGATGTTCATAAAGTACCCCCTCCGTCCCAAAATTCTTGTCTTAGATTTGTCTAGATACGGATGTATCAAGTCACATTTTAGTATCAGATACATCTGTATCTAGACAAATCTAAGACAAGAAATTTGGGACAGAGGGAGTAGTTGAAAGTAATCTATAAGAAATCAGTGTCAACCTCTCGCATGTTTTGGTCAAAAGAGGAATTTAGAACCGTCATTTGCCACACAAAAATCACATGCAAGATCACCCACAAAGTTGTACTACTAGTACTAGTACTGCATGTTAGATGAAAAAACACGATCAAGATCGAGAAAAAGATCGTCAAGATGCTTAATGAGGGATCCCGGAGAGGGTTGCTTGGACAGGGCGATGGCTTTGAGTTTGTCTGCGGTAGTCTCGGCGGGGTGCTTGCGCTTCTTCGTACCATGAGCCTCGACGGTTTTGGCCAGAGCCATAGACATCACTTCGGCCGGTGCTCCAGCGTCATCAAGAAACTGTCAAATAGAAATAAAAGAAAAGAAACCGTAATCACAAACCCAAAAGAAGAAAAGAGAGGGAGTTATAGGATCAGTCTCGGGGTTGCAAGACCGGGCCTTTGCCAGAATCAACACCATTGATGCGCTCACACCTTTCCTTCTTTGGGAGAGAAGAACAATGGCAGAAGCAGGTCGGGGTTTTCTTGAAGAAATGAGGAACAAGATGAGGGAGAAGCGAGTTGGGTAGAGAGGAAGCTGAGAGAGAAGAGTGAAATGATGGTTGCTTCGTCCGTCCAACTTACTGCTGGAAAGGAGGGGGTTTTGTGATTTGACGGCTCATTGGGCATTACTGCGGTGCTTCGATCGGGGTAGTCTACCGTCACTCTACTACGGAGTAATTTAGTGCATGGCTGGTGGACCCCGATGCTGGCTGTCCCACACGTCGGCGAAAGTGAGTAATTTAGTGCATGGCTGGAGGAGGATCCGCATGGTAGAGCGTGTCCACTGTTTTTCTGAAGAAAAAAATGATTACAACAAGCGTTTCCACTCTTACGATGGAGGAGTGCGAAACACGGCAGCCACTTGAACATACACAGTGCTCCTACTACTAGGCATGTGCAGTGGTTCATACGTCAGTACTACATAATCTTGTTGCTAGTGTAGTAAGATATGACGACAACAAATGATGTTGTGCGCATGTCAACTATATGAACAGTAATGTAGTAACATAGTACCGCTTTCTCAACTGTCCGGTCAAGAATGAACGGTGAGATCAATGTTAACAGAACTAGGTCTACAACGCACGGAGAGTACGGTGCTACAGTACTCCACGAAACATGAACCATATGAAGCATGAATAGTGTTAGGCAGGGTGTATGAAGGGTGCACGGGATGGGAGCAAAAGTTCCCTTCTCGACCCACTTTTGGGTGTTTCGCAGAGTGCATGAAGGGTGCATGAGTCCACACTAGTAGGTTAACACAAATACACGAAGAGGAAACAACTACTCCCTCCGTCTAGGTGTGTAAGTCATCTTACGTTGTGCACTGCGACCAAGGCGGAGAGGAAAATGAGAAAACTTAATGTCTTTTTTGCTAATTAATAGCATTGCATGCGATGAACTAACCACTGCATGTCATGTTTATTAGTCTCAAGTCATTGAAAGCATGCATGGCCCACGTCTCTTATTGGTTGATATGTCACAAAACAAGAAACGGGGAGGGAGTTAATGTACCGTGCCTAAGTGTTTTGGGATTATTTGGTTTTCGTAAGGTGACTTACACACCTAGACAGAGGAGTGTATTGAGATGCGAATGCAACCAAACACACCCAGACGCTTTGTGCTACAGTGACTGATCTGCACCGTCTGAGTTTGATCCAACGGTCATGTTGCGCCGAGACATGGACATGCCCATGCAGAGGGCGCCTAAACACCACCGAAGTCCCTCTGCTTCTCGAGGCGCACGACATTGGTGATGCAGGGGGCGACACGGCTGAAAGGCAATGCAATCTACGGGAAGGCGGAGGGAGCCAGCCGAGGAGCGGGGAATCTTTTGGTTTTCACCATGGTAAAACACCAGTCGACGACTTCTCACATCAGGGAGCAGTGGGTTTACAGGCGGAGTCATCATGACTAATTGCTATCGCGCCTGCTCCCGTCAATCAAAAAATTAAAAATCCTGCCGCGCCTGCTCCCGTCAATCAAAAAATTAAAAATCCTGCCGCACTCAAACACCAGAGCAATGCCGCGGTGGATATTTAAATTTACCTGCCAGCAAGTAGATAAAAAAGGGGTGAAAAACAAATGTGGTAGCGGCCTAGCTAATCGGTCGAACTAGCCCAACTAGCTAGCCACCGTGCTTCACTGATGTACTCGGCGGGAAAAGTGGTCTTTCGTGATTTGACGACTCATTTACTTGCTTCGGTGAAAACGCGCGGTAGGGCGTCCCACGTCAGGAAGAATATATGCGTGCACCACCCGGGAGGACCCCGAAACCGCGCGGTAGGGTGTGCCATGTCTCGGCACGGAGGAAAAATGTGCGTGTAAAAATTTACTGTATCAGACGTAGTACCTATGGTTCGACCTCGGGACCCAGCCAGTCGGTCGAAAACACCCCACTAGCCACACAACCTCATCATGCTAACATGGCCCGGAGGATAGGTGTGGTCTTCTATTTTCCAAGCTTTTTTTAGTTGTGATAACACCACGGCTAGCTAGCGCCGCTCTTCATGTGTGCCCGTACAAAGGTTAGACGATGGAGAGAAGAGAGAGATCGCAGACCTGGGACCCACCAGTAAGTGAGTCAACGGTCATGCACGTGTTGACGAGGCACTCCCTCTACTCTACTCAACGTAATACTATATAAAATCAAGTTATGGGACAAAGCCAACAACCGTTGTTGTTTCAGGCTATCGACTTACGCTTTGTAGTCCAGGTTGCCAGTTCGAATCTCGTCTTTCAGATTTGTTAGTTTTAGGTCCAAATTTGATTAATGACAAGTGGGACCCCCGTGTGTTGTTCCGATATTTCAGTGTAGGATGGTTTTTTGAACAAACACTTTGCGTGGTTAGACAAGTAACGACACAAGTTACACGTATTTTGCAAGTTTACGAACAACAATGACAGCGGCATAGAATATCACATCCACCCCACAGCTTAGATGCTATGGTGATACGAGTTTTTACACCGTTGGAAGTGATATCCAATGGCTTGGGAGTAGTCTTGGTAAGTATGCGCAATTTCCAAACTCTGTAAAGTTTTTTTTGCAAATAGAACATTCAGGCCTCGTGTGTGCCGCTGCATCTTGGATCCAACGGCTGCCCGTTGCTCATATTAGGTGCTCCCCGTAGCTTTATTACCCGCTACGGTGATATGAGCATCTAGGTCGTATGATCAGTGATCAGATGGCACATGCGTAGTACTTGTACTTTCTGCGCAATTCCGAAACTCTCTCAGCCGTATATTGCAAAAACATTCAAACCTCCTACCGTGGCCCGTTAGATCTCCGTGAACTCGTATCACCATAGAATCTATGGTGCGGGAGCACCTCATATTCTCCTGTGCGAGAAAACATAAGGTGCTCTCGCAGCTTGGATGCTACGGTGATACGAGCTTCAAGGTCGTTTGATGTGAGATCCAATGGCATCTGAGCAGTCTTTGTGCTTGTAAGCAGTGGCCGAACTCTTTGGGGGCTGTTCTGCAAAAAACCATTCGAACCACCGAGGAGGTGTTGGGTCACAAATCCAACGGCTCCGAAGAGCTTGTATCACCAAAGCATCTAAGGTGTGGTAGCACATGATATTCTTACATACAGGAGAATATGATGTCCTCCTTCATCTTAGATGCTATGGTGATACGAGCTTCAAGGTCGTTGGATATGGGATCCAAGGGCATCTGAGTAGTTTTTGTACAAATTGTGTGCAATTCTCAAACTCATCAATGTTTCCTATAAAAATATTAAGACATCATGTGAGCTGCTATATCTCAGATCTACAAGCTCCAAGCAACTCGTAACGGCATATCTAAGGTATGGGGGCACATGATATTCTCCCGGGGAGGAGGGGTGGGGGGTGCACAACCAATCGGTGGTTGGGAGGGTGCGGACAAATATAATCTAAACAACCCTAAACAGAGCTTCACAATTTTATCTAAGGTCGAGGGGGTGACCCCTGACAATCATAGCTCCGCCTAATTAAACACAACATTTGCATGTACCGTAGTACTAGACTTAATATTCATGTTTCAGTCTCATGTTCGTTTTAAATATTGAATTGAGGACCATGCATGTCTTACATTTTACTCCCTTCGTTCCTAAATATTAGTCTTTTTAGAGATTTCAAGTGGACTGGCACATACGGATGTATATAGACATATTTTAGAGTGTAGATTCACTCATTTTGCTCCGTATGTAGTCGCTTGTTGAAATCTCTAAAAGACTAATATTTAGGAACAAAAGGAGTATTTTTGAATTTGTGTCATACATGCATGGTTTGGAAAAATAGATGCACTATACTTATTGGATTGTTGTTGTGTTCATGTGTGGGTGCCTCTGTGTGTGTGTGTGTGTCTGTGTGTGTGTGTGTGTGTGGTCATATGCTTGATACATACAAAGTTTTCTCACCTCCATATTGTTCATCTTTTAAATTTGAATTTGCATTGAAAAACTTACCAGGGATACCATGAAATGTGAAATCCACGTTGAGATCACTATATCACAAACTCACTCTAATTCAACAACTCGTCATAAATCAATTACCACGTTGAGATTAGTATTTGCAAGGAAAATAAGTGCATTGTAATACACATAGATTCGTTCGGCAATTTAAAAGATTCCTTTCGTATTCTCGAATGGTAGGACCCAACAGCATACCAGCCAGACCTTGGCTCGTGTTGATCCTAAAAAAAACGGGCTTGTGCCCTTCTGGTGGCGTGCGTGGTATGCACATTAGGCAACCCCAACCAGTCGAGCCTCCTTGTTTCGAGTTGAAATATCTGGCGGCCAGAATTCCAGCCCTAGGAAATTCCCCTCATGTCCCCGGTCCATAATGACTACCGATGAACAACGGAGGGATGCTTTAGTAACTAGACAACGTTACCTACCGTGCCGAGCACGGTTCAATTCCCTCGGTCGCCGCTCGCCAAGGTCACCCGTCAACTGCATTGCCTAGTACTACTACTACTACACCACTAGGATGAGCACATAATTGAGCCCATTTGTTCATGCCTAGTACTTGAGTTAATATATCAGGCAATGCACTGGTACAGAGGGATTATCCTTTTGCTCTGCATATATAACTTGTCTGAAGTCTAACTAAGCAAAATGTTTGACCAAATCCTTTCTTAAGAAATACAACAGGACAAATGTATGGCTTGAAAATTTATTGCATGATGCAGGTTATGATATTGTTTCGAATCCTGGGTCTTAAATTTCAGAAAATCCAAAAGTGACCATAAATTCTTTAAACTGAGCATGGTCACGTGATATGGCACTAATATTACTTCATAATTTTTTTCTTCAATTTTGAGACAAGCTGCTTATGACAAGTTGCACAAATGAAGAGCCAAGGTATTTTGGAACAAAGACCTGTCACGTTAAGGCGAACGCTTTCACTATTGAAACCATGGGCGTTTACGTGCCGCCATGAGTCCTGCTTCTCATCGGCAGGTGCCGTCCGAGCAAGCGTGTGAGTCGACGGGAGGTGTGCGAGCAGACCGCTGCGCCGGCTGACAGGGAGGCGTGCGAGCAGACCGCTGTGCAGGCTCACCGGGAGGCGAGCCCTTTGACCAGGCTCCGCTGCCCACCTTCGTCCCAACTGCTCCCACTTTTAATGTCACCGGCGCCGCACTTTAAAATCAACCCCGCACTACCCGGTATCGCTACAATCTTCTCTCTTCCTCCCCGATTCTCCTGTCGTCTACCTCCAACCAGTCTGACCTAAACGTACGCCATGCCGCATCACGATGGTCTGCCCTTAGTCTTCCAGTTTCCTGAGGAAGACACCCAGCCGGAGTCTCAAGACATAAGGCGCTTTGGGAGCTTGAACTGGCCTTGCGGGAAGACGCCGCGCCTGTCCCCGCTCCCGTTCTGGCTCCCGTCGCCCCGACTGCGCCAGCGCCCATCCCCGTGGCATTGATGGGCTGGGAGCCGCACATTGTCGCCAAGCTTGATGCCACGGGGTTCCACGAGGTCCCCGCCGACTTTCACGCGCCCGTGCACCTGCCAGTGCATACGCCTGCGCGTGCACTGACGTGCACGCCCGTGCCGGTGCCCGTGCACGTGCCAGCGCATGCGCCTGCGCGTGCACTGACGTGCACGCCCGTGCCAGTGCCCATGCACACGAATGTCTCCGCCGCGCCGTTAACAGCGCCTGTCCCCGCGCGGGTGCCAGTGCCCCACTCAGCGGCATGGATGGCCACCGTCGACCGCTTCCTTGCACCATCGCCAGTCGCCTCCTCCCGCCAGTTGACTCGCTCCAAAGTCCAGAACATTTTGGCCTTCCTTGAAGCTAGGCCAACGTCCAGGAGTACACCAACAATGGCGCAAGGCGCCGCCGTCGCCGTCGGTTAGTGGCCCAACGACACACAAAGCACGGCAGAGGAGCCGCTTCCCACTGCAAGACGCCCCCGCCACCGCCGCGTAATCTAAATTTTCCATGAAAAACGTTCGGATTGCCATGCTTAAAATCCGAATGTTTATCATTTCCATTTATTTTAGATCGATCGTCGTATAATTTAAAGTCGGAGTCAGACTGAACGAAATCTATGGTTTGATCGATTGAATGTTCTGCTAGAGCCGTATCAAATTAAATATAAAACTTCATCAAGCCACATGTATTCCTTGTCATCCAGCGACCTAGACTGCTTCAATGTCAAGCGCTCAACACGTTTAGCGTGCAGTTAATTTCATGCCAAAAATAGTGCTAATCACATAATAACACGCAAATAATATCCTACTTAATATCCGCATGCACTTAATATACTTCCAAATTAACGTGCATTGCACATACACACTGACTAGTGCTGCTAGCACGTGAAACTGGTGCCGTAACTTGTGAACGCGTCCAGATATGGTCAACGGCAACATCGCCCACGAGTTCTTCGTGTTGGCCCGTGTGTCTAAACGCAGAAGGGGAGGAGAGAGAGAGAGAGCACACATGGAACCCACCAGTAAGTGAAGGCGAATAGTACTAAAAATAATATTACATGTTATCAATTAAATAGGCTGTGGTAATATAAAAACATTATGTGAACAAAGGGAGGTACAACAAACATTGCTGTTCTACGTATGTTGCCTATTGACGTGCGGCTTGAAGGCCCTGGTCGCATGTTCGATCCTCGTCCTTTATTTTTTTAATTTGTATATGGGTCCAAATTTGTTTCATGACATGTGGGCCCCTCGGTGTGTAGTTTGTAGCACTTTAATTTGTGGGTCGAAATTTGTTCCATTCCAAGTGGACTATCGGTGTGTAGTTTTGTAGCTTATTTATAGTAATTAAAGAGAACAACAGAGTTTTTTGCAATAATACCATGGTGCGACGTTGAAGGCGAGAAAGGACGTGCGAGAGAGCGATGACCGAGCCAGAGGGAAATCAACTAGGGGAGTTGCGGGGGTTGCAACGGTGTTTCGAGTAGTTGTGGGCCGAATGCTCTGAAAATATAATCTAAACCGACCGGAATAAATGCCTACACAAATTAATCCAAGGTTGGAGTGCCCCTCGCGATGTAAATAGCTCTGGCTTTGCGAGGGATGGAGAGGGAGCTTCAATGTGTGGAAGATACGGCGTGAGAAAGCGAGGTCAATCAAGAGACATATAGATAGAGAGACAAAGTGAGTGTGGTCCGACATTCATTGAACAAATATATATGCTCTGGAGAGATATTGTCCGATTGAGCTTTTGGCAAGGGTGAGGGCTGTAAGATAGAGCTTGAGAGATGATCCAGTCACAGACGTGTAGATATATTTTGTGCGTGGGAGGAAGCAAGGTCAATCGATCACATAGGGTCGTCGTGCGATCGAAAGAGTGAGATGGGTTGGAGAGAGTGGCCTAGATAGACAATGTGCGTGAGAGAGTATACAATGGTGAATAAGTCGAATTGGGCTCAAACATGGTGATATATCGTTTTTGTCCGAGAAAGAGCGAGGTCAATCGAGACATACAAAGAGAGAGGGGGGGGGGAGAGGGAGAGAGCGAGCGTGGCCCGCCATGAGGTCGAAAGAGTGGGGGTGGCTTCGATGGACTAACCTAGATAGACAATCTGCGTGAGAGAGTATAGAGTGTGTCGATCGAGGCCCGAACAGGGAGATATATCATTTGTGTGTGAAAGAAAACAAGGTTAAACGAGACTCAGATAAAGAGAGCGAGATTGAGCGAGTGTGGCCCGCCGTGCAGAAGAAAGAGTGAGACAGTCTCGAGGGAGTGACCTAGATTGACAACGTGCGTGCGTGCGCATGAGAGGTTGGGGGGCTATATAGGCAATGCATGTATTTAGCGCGAGAGGGTGAGAGGGAGAGGGAGAGAGAGCTCGGCATGGGGTGCAATGGCGGGTGTGTGAGGTAAATACATTCCGTAACAGAGTGGAAAAAGGGGGTTGTGTAGTTGAGAGAGTTAGAGATCGAAACATGGAGAGAAAGAATGG
>NC_057799.1:520827564-520860910 GCF_018294505.1 Triticum aestivum | reverse complement strand
AACATTTGAATGTAGATAGTACGAGACTTAATATCGATGTTTCAATTCGGTGTCCATTGTAAGATTTGAACTGAGGACCATGCATATGGGTAATTATTTCGAATTCGTGCCATACTAGGTTTCGAAAAGTTGACATTGACTCGATTTTTTGTGCAATTTTGTAGGTCATATGTTTGAATCCATCCAAAAGTTTTCTCACTACCATGGTGTTCATCATATACATATGAATTTGTATTAAAAAAGTAGCGTGGATACGGTGAAATGCGAAATCCACGTTAGAATTGGAGATCGCTATGTGGCACACACTCTAATTCAAATAACTAATTATGTGACACACACTCTAATCCACGTTAGCGTGGATACCGTTTCGATTTTCTTTTCAAATAACTCCTCAGTCGTTTCGAAGGACTAATTATTGCAAGGAAAACACGGGCATGGTAATACATACAGATTCGTTTGCAAATGAAAGAAGATTCGTTTGCATTCTCAAATGTAGGTGCACCAGGTAGACCAGGGTCGTGTCGTGGTGGTCGCGTGTGTCGGACAGACGCTTAGCACCCAGCCACCCACCCTCCTCCACCCCAAAAGGACGACGACAAAATAAGTTCGCGCTTCCATGTTTCGGATTGAAATATCTGGCGGCCCCAATTCCAGCCCTGCAAAATCTCCCTTCTCCACCGTCCCCTTCCGCGCCCAGATTGCTCAAATCCCTAATTCGCCGCCAACCCAAGCAAAGTTCGAATCGCCTCTCATCTCGTCTCTTTCCCCACCTCTGTGCCGGACGACGACGACAGTCGCACTTCACCACCGCACCGGAGCTACCTCATCTACGCCCTCGTCCACCGCACCGGGTGGTCCACCGACAACGTTGGCCACCGCAACCGACATGCCTCACAGACACCGACTTCCACCGCATCAAGTGCGCTTCACCGACACCGTCTCCCAGCTCACCGGGGCTACTTCATCGAGCACATCGTTGCGCCTCCGCCCCCCGAGGCCGTTGGGGCTTCACCAACGGTCTCGTCCACCGCATCGTAGTGCTCTGCTGCCACTCAAGATCTGCACGTGCGCGGCCAGCCAACGCCAGCGCATCACCCTCAATGGCTCTGAAGTGACCCGCACTCTAGCTAGGCGAGCATGCCCAAACGCCGGCCCGAACTAGGTATCCACACATCACTCCCTTGTGCACTGTTTCGATGATGTTTGGATATCCTTTCACTGCTCTCTTAGCTTACACGCCTATCCAACTCTGGCTTTAACTCTTATTTCTTATGGAGATATCATATGAAACAAGCAAATCCATTTTTTAGCGAAGCATGACAGCGCTACGGGATCTGGTACACATCCTGCACACCCGTATAACCTTGTAAGTAGCTGTCCTTCGGTACAACAGCAAGGTCAATTCCTCTCCTTTGATCAGCCATTCGCCGTGTCAAAAATACAGAGGGGGATGCAAGGAGCACAAGGCCTGCACATCCAAGCAAGTGGTAACATGGACTTGTACATGGAACATCCCAAGCGCAAGCAGAGCTGCAGTGAGCATGTACAACGAGCTAGCGTAAGTCCCTGCATTTCATTTAGTTCGTACTGGCATTCGTGTATGATTTGTGTGCAGTGGCGGATCCACGAATTCAAGTTACCAGGGGCGAACATTTAACTTAAAAAATACGAAGGCACTTGCACTCCAGAAATCAACATAACTTGAGAAATGTGAAGCTACATGCACTTTGAAAACCAGCTAATGATCCAAAGTAGTTCAGATTATAAACACTAAATGATGCAAGCACCAAAAAACACAAAATGCAACATAGTGTACAAGGACTACAAACATGGTTTGTACCTGCTTGAATTATTCGTTCTCTGGCTGAAAATATCGAAGTGTAATTGCACCTATAACCAGTGCGCAAACTGCATATCAATATATCTATCCTGCACAAGTATGCCAATAGTTTCAAACAACAGATTAGAAAAGTATTTATGCTACATTGTCATGATACGGGGACTTTCTGGTAGATGGCCTCGGCGTTTCCTCAAGCCATGAAAATGCACTATAATTTGCTTGTCATCAATGCCTGCAAATCTCTATGTCTCTCTCAACATAGCAGATTATCATTAGACACTAAATCCTTCAATGGGAGCTTGCAAAATGCTCGCATTAGATGCCTCATTAGACACTATATGTTCATCACCAGGAGCATGTAAAATGTTTGCATCAAATCCTTCATTACCAGTATGTTCATTAGACACTTCAGGCTCAAGAACAACATGAGCTTGGATGTTTGCACCGGAAACTTGATTAGATTCATCAGATTCAGTCAGTTCAGTATTGATTGGGGGAGTTATAAAATAAGTAGAAATTGGTTTCATTTTCTCATAGATTCCCTACATACAAGCAGTTTTACAACATCGTCAGGTTTAACTATTGGCCAGAAATTGAAGAGTTGAATTAGATATAATCAGGGATGTGATGTACCTGCTCGTTGCGCATGCTACTCTTGCAAGCTGCGACTGCCCATTTGCGCAAGCTCGATGTCATGCCTGTGCTGCCTCCGCTGCCTCCCACGCAGGCTACACCCAGGGTTGAATCTTCATCTTCTTGTCCTTCAGTTCGCTTGAAGCCCGGCGACCGCCCTCCAACGAGGGCGTGAGGAAGTGCTGTGTCGGTCTGTCCAGCGGCGGCTAGGTTAGGAGTGAACCAGACTGGAGGTTGGAGCGGATGAATTGGGACTTTTTCTGCCGTCGATCGATATGGGAGGCGCTCGTTTGGGCCGTGAGCCTGCTATAGGGCCTACCTTGCACTTATGTTATTGGCCTATCCAAATTGAAACATTTTTCTTCATTTTTTACATTGCCTGCTCGTGTGTTGGGACGAACAAAACTAGCCTGGGCCAACCTGGACGACTCAAACTAGGTGCACACTTTCGAGCCACCCGAGGCGGCCGCCCATACCAGCCCTTATGGTGGCGTCGCCCCTTTTTGCGTGTATGATAGGGGTAGTGAAAAATATTCCAGTGGCGCTTTTGATTTACCCACAGAATGGTTGAATTGCTTGTTTCTATGAACTGAGTTCGCCGATAATGTGAAGTATGCCAGTCTTTTCATCCTATTGTAGATTGCTTAGATCTCGATATGCCAAAAGTAATCACATGGAATATACAGTAAAAGCCAGTGTGATGTGTGTGGCAACAACTAGTCTGACTACACGTCCTCATATAACATATCAAGGACGCACCACCTTACCAGATTAACCATTCGACTTACCAATGCAGTGTGGGAAGAAAGAAGTATTGGGACCGCGTATCCAAGCAATTGATGCCATGTACTCCTTCGTACAACCTTGTAAGCGAAAAAGAAGTTGCGGTGTGCCTGTACAAAGAACTAGCATAAGTTTAGTTACCTGCTTCTCGGAATTTTAGTTAGCCACTTATTGCAAAATTGTTCAATTATGTTGCTTGGCTTAATTTAGTTTGCTACTGATTACATAATGTCACAGTCTGTTAATCCTATTATAGACTGCGCCTATCTATGTGTTTGATACTTACTATTAAGAATTACCTGTTTTCCTGAACTTAAATAGCTACTTGTTTGTTTAACTGCTTTGCTGCTGCAATAACGGGTTACAATGCTGTTAATAACTACTTTTCAGCATTGAATTGAAACTCTTTAATTCCTTGTTTGTTTAACTGGTTTGCTGTTATAACTCCCAGTTGAGATGTTTTGCTAGCTTCAACTTTTCTGAATCCAATCGGAACTTTAATGGCAAAACAGGTTAGCCCAAGATCAAAGAGCGAGGTCCCCATGGACGTTGTATCATCCCACAGCAGTGGCACCGGCCCAATCGTGCATTATGAATTGCCAACTGCTGATGCTCTAGAGGCTAAACTAGTGGTAGAAAGAGATTCTGCTTCTGCACTTAGATATGAAGTTGACATGTTGAGGAAGCAAACAGCACAATCAGTAGCAGTACTCAAGACAACCATTAAATATTTGGTGGATTTCAAAACGAAGCAAGCTGAGACTGACCACATTGTTAAGGTCCTGAAGGAAAAAAGGAAATTAAATTCCCACTTGGTAAATCCTAGGTGAAATGCTCTTTCCATCGTTGAATAACCTTTGTGTTGTTTTTTCATGTAATCAATCAAACCATTTGTTTTAGAGATCATGTAATAATTGTTTTTTGTTTTTTGGTTTGTAATTTTATCTGAGCACAAGTCTGTATTAATTGATAAGACTCGGAGACATTTCATTTTGATTGTTGTGCCAGACCTACAAATATGCCAATCGGGCTGAATGTGCATTCAGCAATAATAGTAGTATAGATGGACCATAAGTGGCACGCATCGGAAAGGGCCAAGATGCTGTAGTAGCTTGGCTAAAAAAGGATGCTGTTGTAGCAAAGAAAAGTACAGCGGCCTGGCTTATGTATGTTAGTTGATATTATTGATCCATATACTCTATAAGTGTTTATATGTCTGTTAGTTCTGTACATTCTTGGTTGATTGACTCGGTATTTGAATCTTGATACATCGCTTGTGTACATATCTTAATGGGAGTACACATTATGCTGCGTGTGACATTTGAGTTGGACATGAAGTGTTCCAAATATTCAAATTCACCTTAAACTGGATTCTAGCTTCTGAATTTGAGTATCGACATTTGTAAACCATATTCATATATGACAATGGAATACATCTTTGTCGTCCTTTTGAAGATATATAAAAACACATAGAATGATTTATAAAGATTCGTATAGGAATACAAAATGGATTCGAATTTAGTTGCCAGGGTAAACGTGGATGCTTATTGTCCCAAAATTCGAAAGAAGCGGCAAAATGTCCACTCCCATGTCGGCTGCCCGAAGTCAAGTGTTTGGGAGATGGAAATTACTGTCTACCCATTACACGGACAATCCATCGACCCGATTTCCACTGCTCTAAATAGGGGTAGGATAGTAACTTCAATTAGACGTGACACGACCGCCTCTGAGCCCATTCTGACATGGTGGGCGCCAAACATGGGCGGCAAAACACATTTGATTCAAGCTCGTCCGAAAGACCTCTGTTTCTCCCTCCATTTCCCCATTCATACACGGTGGGCGGAAAAACAAACTCGACTCGGCCGAAATCGAGATAGGCAAATATTTTCAACAGGGGCATGTTTGTAACTCACTCAGACGTGACACAACCGCCCTACCTATCAGCCCCGTTCATACACCGTGGGCGCCAACCTTGGGCGCCAACCACTCTCTCCTCGCCCGAAATTGCTCTGGGCAAATATTGGCGAGATGCGAGATTACCGTCGTATCCCCAACCGACGAGACGTCCAAATTTTAAACGGGGGCTAAGTTCGTAGCTTTCCCATATTTCAGACAGGCGCGTCCCCAAAACATGGTTCCCCGTACCTCTCCCTCCATTTTCTCATTCATACACTGTCCACGCTAGAACACCATCCCCACACCAGCCTCCGTCCGCCACCCCATCCATCGCCGCCGTCCTCCACCACATCCATCGCTGCCGTCCTCCACCACATCCATCGCCACCGTCCTCCACCATGTCGGAGCGCCTACCAAGACCGCGTCGTCCACTGCTAGAGATGGACGTTTGTCATCCACGGCGACGGACCAAGAGCCTTGCATCACGTCCTCTCGCTTCATCGGCGCCGTCGTCCTCTTTGCCGGGGCCGCTCACACGACCTTCTCTTCCACCGCAACGGGACTTCTCCCCCAATGCACCCATCTACCGTCGCAGATCTGCTTCAACGCCACCAGCAGCCATCGCACCCCGATGCCTACACGGCGCCGCAAGAGAGGTGGTACTTCATATCTCCTCAACTTTTTGATCTCAACCAGAAAATAGATCTTAACTTGGTTACTCTACTTTCTTTTCAGCTCTTAGAATTTAGTTCTTAGTTCGAAGCAAACAATGGCTGCTAAATATCATTTCTTCGGTTTCCCCCTTTTATGATCACTATACGATCAGAATACGTGCTTCGTGTCATAATAGCACTGCTCGACCCATCAAGCTAAACAAGCTTAGTTGTTCAAATACGAATATGATATTATTAAAACAGATTCGTTTAATTGGTCAGCTAAATGTTCCTAAATTAGTTTCGAAAATACATGTGCGCCGCTCGGGTGTGCATCTCTACAGGGTGCCCACGGTGGGCCGGCCCACCCTGGGATTTTGGGTCGTCCCAGGCCCCGATTCCCCTCTGTTCTGCTGCGCGCTTTCGATCTCTACTCGCCCCCAGCCGCCTGCCTCGCCGGCGACTTGCCGTCCCCGGACGACATGACTCTAGGAGGAGACGCCGGACTAACAGGAGGTCAGGAGCCGCTCGCCCAACAGCGTCACCGCTGCCCGGGCGCGCCGCCGTGCCTACCTTCCCAGTCCGTTCAGGGCTCAGGCGTGCAGCACCCACTACGCCAACCCGATTTATCCTGAGATAAGTCCTCAACACTCAGCAGCCACTCCTCATCACCCATTTTCTAATTGATTCATTACTCATTAGGCAGGACTGTCATTAGGGTTTGTTGTGTGCTCAGTGCTACCTACACTTAATGGTTCAGATGTATTTCGGTAATCTTTAGTACCTGTAAAGTTCACAGGGTTTTCAAAATTCCGGCCCTAGGAACAGACACTAGTCATTTTGGATTGTTGGTCGTAGTGACATTGACCCAGATTACTACTGCAAGCCAGGTTTGTTGACAATTTTACTTGTCTTTCTTACTCATTCGATATAATATCCAATTATTCACGTCGATTAGTTGCAAACAATAAGTGCTAGACAAACTTCTTGATTCAGATTTTGGACGGTCTCTTACTGCAGTTACAATTCTGCATACTTGTCCTAGTAAGCTCACAAGTAAATGATTGATTCACTACATCTATGCTTGCCTTGTCATATTTGTTGTCAATATTCTTTTAGGGTGGACCACCCTGTTTCTAAATACTGCAACCATAGACATGAGTGAATAGTATTTCTCTATGTGATCTCTTCCATCATGTGTGGGCAATGAACACTGCATTGTATCGAAAGAAAGTGTCATTTCCAGCTTTTACATAGGCTTCGATCTTTTACATGGAATACAATATGCCTACTTGCTTTGTGTCGCACTACCAACACTCCACCCTTGAAGCTAACATTATGCCACTCATAATTCCTTAGTTTATTTGTTCAAATACGATTTTCATATGATTCTAATGTTCCTACTTCAGTTTTGAAATGTGTGTCTGCCTGTTACAGAGACATAAGGGGTTTGAATTTCTGTGTGTGGTCTGGTCAGCACGGTTGGAGGGTGAACTTTGCATATGCAGGGGTTTATAGGGAGACACTCTTCGAGTTGAATCCGCAATGCATTCCATAGATAATCTAACTACTTTTTATGTTTTTATGAATCTCAGATTCTGAACAACATCATAATGATTATGAGCTTGCGCGCATGAAAAGAATAAAGCAGAACAATGCCATGACTGTCAAACTTGGCATTAAGGGACTGAAATCAAGTCTGGATGCAATGCAATGCAAACTCTCTCCACCTACAGATTCATGCTCAGAATATGATCCTAACAGTGATTCTGAGCTAGAGGGAGACCTAAGTCAATGTAGCTCCCTAGTGGAGGAGTCAGAGGAAGATGCCCTATCTTATTCACCCATCAAGGTGCTTGCTCTAACTTTCCAAGGTTATATTTGTCGCACATATCTTGCAACTGATGCTTTGCATTGCTTCTACTTAGTTGAACTGCCATTAGCTTAGTTTACACATCGTGTATGTGAATACGCCCTGCCTATCCATTTTCAGTACATATTCCATCTGTCATCATACCATATTTATCCATTCAAATGTTGTTCTTGTGTACCAGACGTTCAAAAGGAAGAGGGCGATTGCTGATTGTGGAGGAGCACAAGCAAAGTATTTGGAAAAGGTATTGGCACCTGATAAATCAAATAGCCCATTAGGTGTAGTTGCAATATCACCCGACCCACAAAACACCCCAACTCTAGCAGACTCTAGCCCTACTACACTGGTCATTTCTGATGCCCCAACTCAGCAGACCCCAACTGCAGCAAACATTACCACACCCTGTTGGGGCGGGATGCTTTTACATGCTTCCAAGCTATACCTCATTACGGGTATATGAAGCTCAAAATGCCCGGACCAAACGGTATAATCACTCTCGTCAGTGATCCGGACATAGCACTCCGCGCTGAAAACAAAACCGCATCCTTGGCCCTTGAGGCACTATCCGAAGCCCTCGCGGCCGAAGAATTAACCACACTGCGCTCCACGGTGGACAGGGACGACGTGATCCTCGACAAACGCCCCAAATCCACCTCCTTCAAACCGGCAGAAGAAATAGTTAAATTCTAGGTCCACCCAACGGACCCCAAGAAGACAGCATCTATCGGAGCACAAATAAACCCAACAGCTAACGCCGCACTACGAGAATTCCTGCGCGAAAACTGGGACATATTTGCCTGGCACCCCTCCGATATGCCAGGGATCCCACGCAAGCTGGCCGAACATAGCCTCAATATATTAAAGGGATTTAAACCGGTCAAGCAAACACTGCGGCGCTTTTCTGAACCCAAGCGACAAGCCATGGGGGAGGAGCTGGCCAAGCTTATCGAGGCCGGATTCATTAGAGAAATCAAACATCCGGACTGGCTGGCAAACTTGGTGATGGTACCAAAGAAGGACAAATCCTGGCGCCTATGTGTCGATTTCAAAGACCTCAACAAGGCTTGCCCTAAGGATCCCTTCCCCCTCCCCCACATTGATCAAATCATTGACGCCACCGCAGGACACGACTCACTGTGTTTCCTCGATGCATATTCCGGATACCATCAAATCAAAATGAAGGAGTCCGATCAAGCTGCAACAACATTCATTACCCCATATGGGCCATTCTGCTTCAACACCATGCCCTTCGGGCTCAAGAACGCCGGCGCCACATACCAACGCATGATTCAAACATGCCTGGAGAAGCAGATCGGCAAGACAGTAGAAGCTTACGTCGATGACGTCGTCATCAAAACTAGGCACGTCGAAACACTAATAGATGACTTACGTCTTACATTCGACAACCTCCGTGCGTATGACATTAAGCTCAAACTGGAAAAGTGTGTCTTCGGCGTCCCCGCTGGAAAACTACTGGGCTTCATCATTTCCAATAGAGGAATTGAAGCAAACCCAGCCAAAATCCGAGCTCTGACACAGTTGGCTACGCCAACAGACCTCAGACAAGTCCAAAAACTGCTGGTTGCATGGCAGCGTTAAGTCGCTTTATCTCCAGATTAGGAGAAAAGGCACAGCCACTCTATTGCCTCTTACGGCGCACCGATAACTTCGAATGGATAGACGCGGCGACTGCCGGACTGGAAGAAATAAAGGCCCTCCTAGCGAGCAACCCAATCCTGGCCGCACCAAACGCCGGCGAACCCATATTGCTATACATATCAGCAACACATCAGGTGGTGAGCGCCGTGCTCGTCGTTGAACGAGAACAGGCCGGACACAAATTCCCGCTTCAAAAACCAGTATACTACATATCTACTGTCCTCACACCATGCAAATCCCGGTACCCCCATTACCAAAAGATAGCATACTGAAAGCACAAGTGCTCCCTGGGTGATTTTGGTAATTAATGTCAACATATCTCTTGTTGGACTAATGCTTCTACCTAGTATGTTTCAGATAAGTTCAACAATGGAGTGGCATGGACTAGAGGATGTGGAACCCCTTCAAGATGCTAAAGACAAAGGATTGGCTCAAGCTCAAAGCTCAGGACTCTACATTTTCTATTTTGGTGATCCAAGTTCACATTGAGTCCATAGGAAAGCCAATACTATTAAGAAGGGATGAGGTGTTGCTTAATGAGGTTCTTGCTCAAAGTGCTTAGTGATATGCTCCAAAGCCCTCAACTACTTTCTCACATCCACATATGTCCCAAACCAAAAGTCAAACTCGGATCCACCTATTCTTTCTATCCGGAGCCACCGAGTTCAGTTGACATAGCCACTGCCAGAAACCCTAATCAATTTGGTCTCACCGATGGGATCTCGGTCTCACCGAGATGGGCTTGCAAACTCTCTGTTACCCATTGCAATAATTTCGGTCCCACCGATATATGTAATCGGCCTCACCGAGTTTGCTTGGCTAACTCTCTGTTTCGCTTATTACCCAAATCGGTCCCACCGAGTTTGAGTAATCGGTCAAACCGAGTTTTGGATTTACCCCATCCCTAGCACATCGGTCCCACCGAGTTGATCGAGACGGTCCCACCGAAACTCCTAACGGTCACATTATGAACCAAATCGGTCTGACCGAGTTCTTTGAATTGGTCCCACCGAGTTTGGTGATTTGTGTGTAACGGTTAGATTTTGTGTGGAGGCTATATATACCCCTCCACCCACTCTTCATTCGTGGAGAGAGCCATCAGAACATGCCTAAACTTCCAACACATATTTTCTGAGAGAGAACCACCTACACTTGTGTTGAGGTCAAGATATTCCATTCCAACCACATAAATCTTGATCTCTAGCCTTCCCCAAGTTGCTTTCCACTCAAATCTTCTTTCCACCAAATCCAAATCCTGTGAGAGAGAGTTGAGTGTTGGGGAGACTATCATTTGAAGCACAAGAGCAAGGAGTTCATCATCAACACACCATTTGTTACTTCTTGGAGAGTGGTGTCTCCTAGATTGGCTAGGTGTCACTTGGGAGCCTCCGTCAAGATTGTGGAGTTGAACCAAGGAGTTTGTAAGGGCAAGGAGATCGCCTACTTCGTGAAGATCTACCCTAGTGAGGCAAGTCCTTCGTGGGCGACGGCCATGGTGGGATAGACAAGGTTGCTTCTTCGTGGACCCTTCGTGGGTGGAGCCCTCCGTGGACTCGCGCAACCGTTACCCTTCGTGGGTTGAAGTCTCCATCAACGTGGATGTACGATAGCACCACCTATCGGAACCACGGATAAAAAATCTCCGTGTCTCCAAATTGCGTTTGCACACTCCAATCCCATCCCTTTACATTCTTGCAACTTGCATGCTTTACTTTCCGCTGCTCATATACTCTTGGCATGCTTGCTTGATATGTATTGTGAATGTTTAAACTTGTGCGAAAACTCCACATAAACCTAAAGAATTAAAAACTGCAACTTTTCTTGGTTAGAGTCTATTCACCCCCCCTCTAGACACCTCTTCTCGGTCCTTTCAATTGGTATCAGAGCTTTGTTCTCCATTGCCTTGGTTTAAACACCTTTGGAGGAAGATGGATGTGTCTACTTTGGGGAGTCTTAGACGTAGAGTGCCTATTCTTGATGGAGAATATTTTCATGAGTGGAAAACTATAATGCTTGAGATTTTCAATGAATATCATTTGAACAAGTACATTACTAGCCCTTGTGCACCTCATATCGATCCTTTGCATCCTACACCCGAAGAGGATCTTGATATGATTCGCAATCTTAGAACCATCAATCTTATCATTAGAGGGTTGCCCAAAAATTTGATTGCTAGTTTGCCTACTCTTGATTGTGCCTATACTATTTGGAGATTTCTTGAGGAACGATTTCCAGATTATTCCTTGAAAAATTTAGACGAAATTCTCCATAAGTCCATTGCCTTGAGTAAGATGAGTTCTAGTGATCCTAGCTTTGGTGATTGTCTATTTGAGCTTACCAATCTCATGCGTGCCAAAGGAGATGTTGGAATCATTAGCAATATCATTTCCGAAGCTATTAGAATTCATAAAGATAACCATAGAAATGATCATTTATCTAATGAATTACCCTCTCTAGGAGTTGATCAATCACAAGATGATGTTGAACATGGATACTATGATGAGGATGATGATAGTGACTATGATCTTGATGAAGCTATGAAACACTTTGGCCTTATGGCAAATCTTCGCGGCTACATGGCTGGAGGAAAGGAATGGGTCCTTGATAGTGGATGTACTGATCATATGACTGGAGACAAAGATATGTTTCGTGTGTTGGGGATCGTTGCAGAATTTTAAAATTTTCTACGCATCACCAAGATCCATCTATGGAGTTTACTAGCAACAAGAGGGAAGGAGTGCATCTACATACCCTTGTATATCGCGAGCGGAAGCGTTCAAGTGAACGGGGTTGATGGAGTTGTACTCGTCGTGATCCAAATCACCGATGACCGAGCACCGAACGGACGTCACCTCCGCGTTCAACACACGTATGGAGCAGCGACGTCTCCTCCTTCTTGATCTAGCAAGGGGGAAGGAGAGGTTGATGGAGATCCAGCAGCACGACGGCGTGGTGGTGGAAGTAGCGGGGATCCCGGCAGGGCTTCGCCAAACGCAGACGGGAGGGAGAGGTGTCACGGGAGGAAGAGGGAGGCGCCAGGGGCTGTGGTGCTGCTGCCCTCCCTCCCCCCACTATATATAGGGGTCCTGGGGGGGGGAGCGCCGGCCCCCTGGAGATCCCATCTGAGGGGGAGCGGCGGCCAAGGGGGTGGCTTGCCCCCCAAGGCAAGTGGGGCGCCCCCCACCCCTAGGGTTTCCAACCCTAGGCGCAGGGGGAGGCCCAAGGGGGGCGCCCCAGCCCACTAGGGGCTGGTTCCCTTCCCACTTCAGCCCATGGGGCCCTCTGGGATAGGTGGCCCCACCCGGTGGACCGCCGGGACCCTTCCGGTGGTCCCAGTACAATACCGGTAACCCCCGAAACTTTCCCGGTGGCCGAAACTGGACTTCCTATATATAATTCTTCACCTTCGGACCATTCCGGAACTCCTCGTGACGTCCGGGATCTCATCTGGGACTCCGAACAACTTTTGGGTTTCCGCATACTAATATCTCTACAACCCTAGCGTCACCGAACCTTAAGTGTGTAGACCCTACGGGTTCGGGAGACATGCAGACATGACCGAGACGCCTCTCTGGTCAATAACCAACAGCGGGATCTGGATACCCATGTTGGCTCCCACATGTTCCACGAGGATCTCATCGGATGAACCACGATGTCGAGGATTCAATCAATCCCGTATACAATTCCCTTTGTCAATCGGTATGTTACTTGCCCGAGATTCGATCGTCGGTATCCCAATACCTTGTTCAATCTCGTTACCGGCCAGTCTCTTTACTCGTACCGTAATGCATGATCCCGTGGCTAACTCCTTACTCACACTGAGCTCATTATGATGATGCATTACCGAGTGGGCCCAGAGATACCTCTCCGTCATACGGAGTGACAAATCCCACTCTCGATCCGTGTCAACCCAACAGACACTTTCAGAGATGCCCGTAGTGTACATTTATAGTCACCCAGTTACGTTGTGACGTTTGGTACACCCAAAGCACTCCTATGACATCCGGGAGTTACACGATCTCATGGTCTAAGGAAAAGATACTTGACATTGGAAAAGCTCTAGCAAACGAACTACACGATCTTTGCGCTATGCTTAGGATTGGGTCTTGTCCATCACATCATTCTCCTAATGATGTGATCCCGTTATCAATGACATCCAATGTCCATAGTCAGGAAACCATGACTATCAGTTGATCAACGAGCTAGTCAACTAGGGGCTCACTAGGGACATGTTGTGGTCTATGTAATCACACATGTATTACGATTTCCGGATAACACAATTATAGCATGAACAATAGACAATTATTATGAACAAGGAAATATAATAATAACCATTTTATTATTGCCTCTAGGGCATATTTCCAACAGTCTCCCACTTGCACTAGAGTCAATAATCTAGTTACATTGTGATGAATCGAACACCCATAGAGTTCTGGTGTTGATCATGTTTTGCTCTAGGGAGAGGTTTAGTCAACGGATCTGCTACATTCAAGTCCGTGTGTACTTTACAAATATCTATGTCTCCATTTTGAACACTTTCACGAATGGAGTTGAAGCGACGCTTGATATGCCTGGTCTTCCTGTGAAACCTGGGCTCCTTGGCAAGGGCAATAGCTCCAGTGTTGTCACAAAAGAGAGTCATCGGGCCTGATGCATTGGGAATCACCCCTAGGTCGGTAATGAACTCCTTCATCCAGATTGCTTCTTGCGCTGCCTTTGAGGCCGCCATGTACTCTGCTTCACATGTAGATCCCGCCACCACGCTTTGCTTGCAACTGCACCAGCTGACCGCCCCACCATGCAAAATATACACGTATCCGGTTTGTGACTTAGAGTCATCCAGATCTGTGTCGAAGCTAGCATCGACGTAACCCTTTACGACGAGCTCTTCGTCACCTGCATAAATGAGAAACATATCCTTAGTCCTTTTCAGGTACTTCAGGATGTTCTTGACCGCTGTCCAGTGTTCCATGCTGGGATTACTTTGGTACCTTCCTACCAAACTTACGGCAAGGTTTACATCAGGTCTGGTACACAGCATGGCATACATAATAGACCCTATGGCCGAGGCATAGGGGATGAAACTCATCTTTTCTCTATCTTCTGCCGTGGTCGGGCATTGAGCCGTGCTCAATTGCACACCTTGCAATACAGGCAAGAACCCCTTCTTGGACTGATCCATATTGAACTTCTTCAATATCTTGTCAAGGTACGTACTCTGTGAAAGACCAATGAGGCGTCTTGATCTATCTCTATAGATCTTGATGCCTAATATATAAGCAGCTTCTCCAAGGTCCTTCATTGAAAAACACTTATTCAAGTAGGCCTTTATACTTTCCAAGAATTCTATATCATTTCCCATCAATAGTATGTCATCCACATATAATATGAGAAATGCTACAGAGCTCCCACTCACTTTCTTGTAAACACAGGCTTCTCCATAAGTCTGTGTAAACCCAAACGCTTTGATCATCTCATCAAATCGAATGTTCCAACTCCGAGATGCTTGCACCAGCCCATAGATGGAGCGCTGGAGCTTGCATACCTTGTTAGCATTCTTAGGATCGACAAAACCTTCCGGCTGCATCATATACAATTCTTCCTTAAGGAAGCCGTTAAGGAATGCCGTTTTGACGTCCATTTGCCATATCTCATAATCATAGAATGCGGCAATTGCTAACATGATTCGGACGGACTTCAGGTTCGCTACGGGTGAGAAAGTCTCATTGTAGTCAACCCCTTGAACTTGTCGATAACCCTTAGCGACAAGTCGAGCCTTATAGATGGTCACATTACCATCCACGTCTGTCTTCTTCTTAAAGATCCATTTATTTTCTATGGCTCGCCGATCATCGGGCAAGTCTGTCAAAGTCCATACTTCGTTTTCATACATGGATCCTATCTCGGATTGCATGGCTTCAAGCCATTTGTTGGAATCTGGGCCCGCCATCGCTTCTTCATAGTTCGAAGGTTCACCGTTGTCTAACAACATGATTTCCATGACAGGGTTGCCGTACCACTCTGGTGCGGAACGTGTCCTTGTGGACCTACGAAGTTCAGTAGTAACTTGATCCGAAGCTTCATGATCATCATCATTAACTTCCTCCCCTGTCGGTGTAGGCACCACAGGAACATCTTCCCGCGCTGCGCTATTTTCTGGTTCAGAAGGGGTGACTATCACCTCATCAAGTTCCACTTTCCTCCCACTTATTTCTTTCGAGAGAAACTCTTTCTCCAGAAAGGACCCATTCTTGGCAACGAAAATCTTGCCTTCGGATTTGAGGTAGAAGGTATACCCAATGGTTTCCTTGGGGTATCCTATGAAGATGCATTTTTCCGATTTGGGTTCGAGCTTTTCAGGTTGAAGTTTCTTGACATAAGAATCGCATCCCCAAACTTTTAGAAAGGACAACTTAGGTTTCTTCCCAAACCATAATTCATACGGTGTCGTCTCAACGGATTTCGACGGAGCCCTATTTAGAGTGAATGCGGCAGTCTCTAAAGCATAGCCCCAAAATGAGAGCGGTAGATCGGTAAGAGACATCATAGATCGCACCATATCCAATAGAGTGCGATTATGACGTTCGGACACACCGTTACGCTGAGGTGTTCCAGGCGGCGTGAGTTGTGAAACGATTCCACATTTCCTTAAGTGTGTGCCAAATTCGTGACTTAAATATTCTCCGCCACGATCTGATCGTAAGAACTTTATTTTCCTGTCAAGTTGATTCTCAACCTCACTCTGAAATTCCTTGAACTTTTCAAAGGTCTCAGACTTGTGTTTCATTAGGTACACATACCCATATCTACTCAAGTCATCAGTGAGAGTGAGAACATAACGATAGCCTCCGCGAGCCTCAACACTCATTGGGCCGCACACATCGGTATGTATGATTTCCAATAAGTTGGTTGCTTGCTCCGTTGTTTCGGAGAACGGAGTCTTGGTCATCTTGCCCATGAGGCATGGTTCGCATGTGTCAAATGATTCATAATCAAGGGACTCTAAAAGTCTATCAGCATGGAGCTTCTTCATGCGCTTGACACCAATGTGACCAAGGCGGCAATGCCACAAGTATGTGGGACTATCGTTATCAACTTTACATCTTTTGGTATTCACACTATGAATATGTGTAACATCACGTTCGAGATCCATTAAGAATAAACCATTGACCAGCGGGGCATGACCATAAAACATATCTCTCATATAAATAGAACAACCATTATTCTCGGATTTAAATGAGTACCCATCTCGCATTAAACGAGATCCTGATACAATGTTCATGCTCAAAGCTGGCACTAAATAACAATTATTGAGGTTTAAAACTAATCCCGTAGGTAAATGTAGAGGTAGCGTGCCGACGGCGATCACATCGACCTTGGAACCATTCCCTACGTGCATCGTCACCTCGTCCTTCGCCAGTCTCCACTTATTCCGCAGCTCCTTTGGTGTTGCCGGCCTTCTTGTCCGCTAAGTATTTGGTCCAGTTCCGCTTCCAGTGACCACTTCCCTTGCAATAAAAGCACTCAGTCTCAGGCTTGGGTCCATTCTTTGGCTTCTTCCCGGCAACTAGCTTACCGGGCGCGGCAACTCCCTTGCCGTCCTTCTTGAAGTTCTTCTTACCCTTGCCTTTCTTGAACTTAGTGGTTTTATTCACCATCAACACTTGATGTTCCTTTTTGATTTCCACCTCCGCTGATTTCAGCATTGAATATACCTCAGGGATGGTCTTTCCCATCCCCTGCATATTGAAGTTCATCACAAAGCTCTTGTAGCTTGGTGGAAGCGACTGAAGGATTCTGTCAATGACCGCGTCATCCGGGAGATTAACTCCCAGCTGAGACAAGCGGTTGTGTAACCCAGACATTTTGAGTATGTGCTCACTGACAGAACTATTTTCCTCCATTTTACAACTGAAGAACTTGTCGGAGACTTCATATCTCTCGACTCGGGCATGAGCTTGGAAAACCATTTTCAGCTCTTCGAACATCTCATATGCTCCGTGTTTCTCAAAACGCTTTTGGAGCCCCGGTTCTAAGCTGTAAAGCATGCCGCACTGAACGAGGGAGTAATCATTAGCACGTGATTGCCAAGCGTTCATAACGTCTTGGTTCTCTGGGATGGGTGCTTCACCTAGCGGTGCTTCTAGGACATAATCTTTCTTGGCAGCTATGAGGATGATCCTCAGGTTCCGGACCCAGTCCGTATAGTTGCTGCCATCATCTTTCAGCTTGGTTTTCTCTAGGTACGCGTTGAAGTTGAGGGCAACGTGGGCCATTTGATCTACAAGACATATTGTAAAGATTTTTAGACTAAGTTCATGATAATTCAGTTCATCTAATCACATTATTCAATGAACTCCCACTCAGATAGACATCCCTCCAGTCATCTAAGTGAAACATGATCCGAGTTAACTAGGCCGTGTCCGATCATCATGTGAGACGGACTAGTCAAGTTCGGTGAACATCTTCATGTTGATCGTATCTTCTATACGACTCATGCTCGACCTTTCGGTCTTCCGTGTCCCGAGGCCATGTCTGTACATGCTAGGCTCGTCAAGTCAACCTAAGTGTATTGCGTGTGTTCCGAGGCCATGTCTGTACATGCTAGGCTCGTTAACACCCGTTGTATGCGAACGTTAGAATCTATCACACCCGATCATCACGTGGTGCTTCGAAACAACGAACCTTCGCAACGGTGCACAGTTAGGGGGAACACTTTCTTGAAATTATTATAAGGGATCATCTTACTTACTACCATCGTTCTAAGCAAATTAGATGTAAAACATGATAAACATCACATGCAATCAAATAGTGACATGATATGGCCAATATCATTTTGCTCCTTTGATCTCCATCTTCGGGGCGCCATGATCATCCTTGTCACCGGCATGGCACCATGATCTCCATCATCATGTCTTCATGAAGTTGTCACGCCAACGATTACTTCTACTTCTATGGCTAACGTGTTTAGCAATAAAGTAAAGTAATTTACATAGCGTTATTCAATGACACGCAGGTCATACAAAAATAAAGACAACTCCTATGGCTCATGCCAGTTGTCATACTCATCGACATGCAAGTCGTGATTCCTATTACAAGAACATGATCAATATCATACATCACATATATCATTCATCACATCTTCTGGCCATATCACATCACAAGGCACATGCTGCAAAAACAAGTTAGACGTCCTCTAATTGTTGTTGCAAGTTTTTACGTGGCTTCTATAGGTTTCTAGCAAGAACGTTTCTTACCTACGTAAAACCACAACGTGATATGCCAATTTCTATTTACCCTTCATAAGGACCCTTTTCATCGAATCCGTTCCGACTAAAGTGGGAGAGACAGACACCCGCTAGCCACCTTATGCAACTAGTGCATGTCAGTCGGTGGAACCTGTCTCACGTAAGCGTACGTGTAAGGTTGGTCCGGGCCGCTTCATCCCACAATACCGCCGAAACAAGATAAGACTAGTAGTGGCAAGAAAATTGACAACATCTACGCCCACAACTGCTTTGTGTTCTACTCGTGCATAGTAACTACGCATAGGCCTGGCTCATGATGCCACTGTTGGGGATCGTTGCAGAATTTTAAAATTTTCTACGCATCACCAAGATCCATCTATGGAGTTTACTAGCAACGAGAGGGAAGGAGTGCATCTACATACCCTTGTAGATCGCAAGCGGAAGCGTTCAAGTGAACGGGGTTGATGGAGTCGTACTCGTCGTGATCCAAATCACCGATGACCGAGCGCCGAACGGACGGCACCTCCGCGTTCAACACACGTACGGAGCAGCAATGTCTCCTCCTTCTTGATCCAGCAAGGGGGAAGGAGAGGTTGATGGAGATCCAGCAGCACGACGGCGTGGTGGTGGAAGTAGCGGGGATCCCGGCAGGGCTTTGCCAAACGTAGACGGGAGGGAGAGGTGTCACGGGAGGAAGAGGGAGGCGCCAGGGGCTGTGGTGCTGCTGCCCTCCCTCCCCCCACTATATATAGGGGTCCTGGGGGGTGGGGGCGCCGGCCCCCTGTAGATCCCATCTGAGGGGGGCCGCGGCCAAGGGGGTGGCTTGCCCCCCAAGGCAAGTGGGGCGCCCCCCACCCCTAGGGTTTCCAACCCTAGGCGCAGGGGGAGGCCCAAGGGGGGCGCCCCAGCCCACTAGGGGCTGGTTCCCTTCCCACTTCAGCCCATGGGGCCCTCCGGGATAGGTGGCCCCACCCGGTGGACCCCCGGGACCCTTCCGGTGGTCCCGATACAATACCGGTAACCCCCGAAACTTTCCCGGTGGCCGAAACTGGACTTCCTATATATAATTCTTCACCTCCGGACCATTCTGGAACTCCTCGTGATGTCCGGGATCTCACCCTGGACTCCGAACAACTTTCGGGTTTCCGCATACTAATATCTTTAAAACCCTAGCGTCACCGAACCTTAAGTGTGTAGACCCTACAGTTTTGGGAGACATGTAGACATGACCGAGACGCCTCTCCGGTCAATAACCAACAGCAGGATCTGGATACCCATGTTGGCTCCCACATGTTCCACGATGATCTCATCGGATGAACCACGATGTCGAGGATTAAATCGATCCCGTATACAATTCCCTTTGTCAATCGGTATGTTACTTGCCCGAGATTCGATCGTCGGTATCCCAATACCTTGTTCAATCTCGTTACCGGCCAGTCTCTTTACTCGTACCGTAATGCATGATCCCGTGGCTAACTCCTTAGTCACACGGAGCTCATTATGATGATGCATTACCGAGTGGGCCCAGAGATACCTCTCCGTCATACGGAGTGACAAATCCCAGTCTCGATCCGTGTCAACCCAACAGACACTTTCAGAGATGCCCGTAGTGTACCTTTATAGTCACCCAGATATGTGGTGACGTTTGGTACACCCAAAGCACTCCTACGACATTCGGGAGTTACACGATCTCATGGTCTAAGGAAAAGATACTTGACATTGGAAAAGCTCTAGCAAACGAACTACACGATCTTTGCGCTATGCTTAGGATTGGGTCTTGTTCATCACATCATTCTCCTAATGATGTGATCCCGTTATCAATGACATCCAATGTCCATAGTCAGGAAACCATGACTATCAGGTTGATCAACGAGCCAGTCAACTAGAGGCCCACTAGGGACATGTTGTGGTCTATGTATTCACACATGTATTATGATTTCCGGATAACACAATTATAGCATGAACAATAGACAATTATCATGAACAAGGAAATATAATAATAACCATTTTATTATTGCCTCTAGGGCATATTTCCAACACCGTGAGCTTGCTGAAAACAACGGCCCTCGAAAGTATGTCACATTTGGTGATAACTCAAAATGTAAGGTGGTTGGCCTAGGTAAGGTGGCCATCTCACATGATAGCTCCATACAAAATTTCATGCTCGTTGAATCTCTTGGGTACAATTTACTTTCAGTATCTAGACTTGCTGATTTCGGATTCAATGTCCTATTTACTGAGGTAGATTGCCAAGTGTGTCAAAGAGACAATCATAAAATGGTCTTTACCGGTATACGTAGAGGTGATCTTTACATTGTTGATTTCACTAAAAAGGCTCAACCTAGAACTTGCTTAATTGCTAAATCTTCTAAAGGCTGGTTGTGGCATAGAAGGCTAGGTCATGTCGGCATGCGAAATCTTGATAAGCTTATTAAAGGTGATCATATCCTTGGAATAAAAGATGTCATATTTGACAAGGATAGACTTTGTAGTGCTTGTCAGGCAGGAAAACGTGTTGGAGGAAGTCATCACGCGAAGAACATCATGACCACGAGATGACCACTCGAGCTACTTCACATGGATCTCTTTGGTCCCAATGCCTACAAGAGTCTCGGTGGTAACTCATTTGGTCTAGTCATAGTTGATGATTTTTCAATATTTACGTGGGTGTTCTTTCTTGATGACAAATCGCAGGTCCAAAAGATCTTCAAAAACTTTGCTAGGAAGGCCCAAAATCAATTTGATGTGAATATCAAGAAGGTTCGGAGCGACAACGGAACGGAGTTCGAGAACACAAATGTGGACACCTGTCTTGACGAAGAAGGGATTTCACACGAGTTCTCGGCTACGTACACGCCTCAACAAAATGGAGTTGTTGAGAGAAAGAACCAGACTCTTATTGAGATGGCAAGAACGATGCTTGATGAGTACAAGACTCCAAAACACTTTTGGGCGGAAGCGGTTGAGACAGCTTGTCATGCAACAAATCGCTTGTATCTTCACAAGCTACTCGACAAGATGGCATACGAGCCTTTCACCGGTAACAAACCCCAAGTTGGATACTTTCGAGTATTCGGCTCAAAGTGCTACATTCTTGATAAGCATCGTCGTTCTAAATTTGCTCCTAAATCTCATGAAGGTTTCCTACTTGGTTATGGCTCAAACTCTCACACTTACCGTGTTTATAACAATTTCACCCGAAAGGTTGAAGAGACGGTAGATGTGAAGTTTGATGAATCTAACGGCTCGCAAGTAGAGCAATTGCCAATTGATGTAGGAGACAAAGACCCTTCAGAAGCAATCCAAGACTTGTCTATTGGCAAGATTCGTCCAACGGAGGTGAAGGAGACTACCTCGTCCGTCCAAGTGGAAGCTTCCACCTCACGACAAGGTGAACCAAGAGTTGATACGGAAGCATCCACAAGTGGGACACACCAAGACGAAGAAAACGAGAAAGTACACCAAGATGAACATCAACAACCTCCTTCTCCACCACGACAAGAGAATGACAACGTCAACAATGAAGAAGACCAAGAAGAAGAACAAGATGAAGAGGATGTTCCACCCCGAGCCAAGCCAAAGCTTCCACGAGTTCGAGCAAGAATCGCTAAAGACCATCCCGTCAAACAAATCTACAATGATATGCAAACCGGGAGAATCACTCGCTCTAAAACTCGTTTGGCTAACTTTTGGGAACATTACTCATTCATCTCTAGCATTGAACCTATGAAGGTTGAAGAAGCATTGGAAGATCCTGATTGGATTAACGCTATGCATGAAGAGCTACACAACTTTGAGAGAAACCAAGTGTGGACATTGGTCGAGAAGCCCGACGACAACCACAACATCATTGGTACCAAATGGGTGTTTCGCAACAAGCAGGATGAAGATGGTCAAGTCGTCCGCAACAAAGCATGCCTAGTCGCCCAAGGCTACACTCAAGTCGAAGGTATGGACTATGGTGAGACATATGCCCCCGTTGCTAGACTTGAGTGCTTTCCTAAATGGTGAAATTGAGGAGGAAGTTTATGTTAAGCAACCTCCCGGCTTTGTCAATCCTAAGAAACCCAATCATGTGTACAAACTTCACAAAGCCCTTTATGGTCTTATACAAGCTCCTAGAGCGTGGTATAAATGCTTGACCAAGTTCCTTATTGAAAAAGGCTTTGAAATTGGAAAAATTGATTCTACTCCTTTTACTAAAAGGGTTAATGGAGAACTATTTGTGTGCCAAGTTTATGTTGATGATATCATATTTGGTTCGACTAACCCTCATTTTAGTGAGAAGTTGGGAAAGCTAATGTCGGAGAAGTTTGAGATGTCTATGAGTGAACTCAAATTCTTTCTTGGTTTGCAAATGAAGCAAACTAAGGAAGGTACCTTCATTTCTCAAACAAAGTACACCAAGGACTTATTCAAGAAGTTCAATATGCAAGAATGCAAAGGTATGTCTACACCCATGCCTACTAGTGGACATCTTGACTTGACTAAGGACGGTGAACCGGTTGATAAAAAAGTTTACCGCTCTATGATTGGTTCATTGTTATATCTATGTGCCTCTCGTCCTGATATTATGCTAAGTGTGTGCATGTGTGCACGATATCAAGCGGCCCCTAAAGAGTGTCATCTTAAGGCTGTGAAAAGGATAGTGAGATACTTAATACACACACCAAATTTTGGCATTTGGTATCCTAAGAGGTCTTCTTTCAATCTTGTTGATTACTCCGATTCGGACTATGCCGGAGACAAGGTTGATAGAAAGTCCACTTCGGGTACTTGTCAATTTCTTGGTAGATCTCTTGTGTCTTGGTCCTCCAAGAAACAAAACTCGGTATCCTTATCCACCACCGAAGCGGAATACATTGCCGCTGGATCATGTTGTGATCAGTTACTTTGGATGACCCAAACTCTTAAAGATTATGGGATATATGTGAAACATGTTCCATTGCTTTGTGACAATGAAAGTGCTATCAAGATTGCTCACAATCCCATGCAACATTCTTGAACTAAGCATATTGAAGTTCGTCATCATTTCATTCGAGATGACGTTGCCAAAGGGGACATTGATCTTAAGCATGTTCGCACCGATAAGCAATTAGTGGATATATTTACCAAACCACTTGATGAGAAAGTATTTTGCCATTTGAGAGGTGAATTGAACATCATTGATGCTTCAAACTTGGAGTAGGAACTCCATTTGGATACATGCAAGGCATGAGCCTTTGACTAATACTTGATATTCCTTTCATGATGCTATTTATATATCTTGGATACTCTTGCACCCTTGCATGCTATCTAACCCTTGTAGGTACTTGGATGAATCTCAATCCACGAAATTGCAACTCACTCATATCTTGAGAAATTTCTACATCACCAAGTCTCTACACAATGGTGGTTAAAGACAAGGAAGCACAAACCCTTCAAATATATCCTTTGACAAATTCTATGTTAAATCTTATGATTGTCATTTCAGATACACAAGTGCTCTTCCTTGCAAAACTAACCCATGTAGGTAGATGAACTCAAATTCCAAGTGGTGCTCCCAACTCTTGATGAGCTACATCAACCTTGAGCAACCCACACAAGTTCAACTACATGATCAAGATCAACACCACCACCCAAGGTACGCTATTCCATCTTAGAGAAGCTTTACTCCAAATCATGGGGCAAAGCAACTCAACAAGATGTGAATACATCAAGATGCTTAAACGAAAAATGGTAACCCCATTTTGAGCTTAAACGATGAGTATGACCAAAGATCAAGTGACCTCACTTGACTCCTAAGTCAATATACTCTAACATAGGTGACTTTGTCACAACCCAATTCTAGATGAAGTTCTCTTGTGTTTCCCTTTTCAAAAAAAAACTTCATCTAGATCTTTTCATTTCATTTCTTTTCTGTTCTGCATTTTATGCATCTAATTCCTTGCAAATCCTTGCGAGATCTTAATTGCCTAGTGAGATGAGGTGACAAGTGTTTTCTCTGTAATGAACTCGGTCACACCGGTTTGTTTTCTTCGGTCCTACCGAGATCTTTCGGCGCCACCGAAGCACACAACTCGGTGCTACCGATTTCACTATAGGAAAGACAGCTTGCCACTTATTCCTGCATTCATTCTGCTCCAGCTCCACTCAATGACTCTTGTCCTCTACCAGCATCATATTCGACTTGCTACTTTGCTTTGAGACTCAAGGACCAAACCCTGTTTGAAATAAATATCCAAAAGAGCCCTTCTTGGAAATTGATGTCAAAGGGGGAGAGAGAGGTTACATCGAAGCTTAATCATTCCTATAGGGGGAGAGAATACTCAGGGGGAGAGTGTAAGAAACCCCAGATGCTTGGTGTTCAAGAGGAGAGAAGTCACATGTCTTTAAGAGGGGAAAGACATGTTCATATTTGATTGTTTGCGTTAGCTCTGTTTATTTTCTTTGCTCTGATTTTCTGTTCCCTATCTTCTCCCAATATCCCATGCAAGATTCAGGGGGAGCAAGACAACTAAGGGAAGGAAATCCTTGAATTCATTGCACATCTTTACCTTTGGGGACATGTCTATATCCAATAGAGTACTCAGTACTCACTCTCTACATGTCATCCCAGTCTTGGTACTCTTGTGGTTTCTTTTGGTTTGCTTTGGCTATTAGATGTATCTGTGTTATCTAACCTTGTTTACCCAGGTTCATTCTTTCCTAATCCAACTCAAGACCACAAGGTAAGTATATGCATCTCAGTCATGTGCATGAGAACTTCTTATTGATGTACATACTGTTTGCAAGAAGGACTCATGAGCATGAAGGTACATTTCCTATATTTACATCATTTGCTCTGATGCATATAGCCAAGATACATGTAACACATGGCTTACTCTGTCATGCTTATGCATTCACATGCTCCTATGTTCCATATTTATATGATTGCATACATGTAGGGGGAGCCTATGCATGTTACATGTCTTTCCAAAGCTTTACTTGTTGTTCTCTATATCTTTATCTAAAAGCTTTGATGTATGTTGTCATCAATTACCAAAAAGGGGAGATTGAAAGCACAAGTGCTGCCTGGGTGATTTTGGTAATTAATGTCAACATATCTCTTGTTGGACTAATGCTTCTACCTAGTATGTTTCAGATAAGTTCAACAATGGAGTGGCATGGACTAGAGGATGTGGAACCCCTTCAAGATGCTAAAGATAAAGGATTGGCTCAAACTCAAAGCTCATGACTCTACATTTTCTATTTTAGTGATCCAAGTTCACATTGAGTCCATAGGAAAGCTAATACTATTAAGAAGGGATGAGGTGTTGCTTAATGAGGTTCTTGCTCAAAGTGCTTAGTGATATGCTCCAAAGCCCTCAACTACTTTCTCACATCCACATATGTCCCAAACCAAAAGTCAAACTCGGATCCACCGATTCTTTCTATCCGGAGCCACCGAGTTCAGTTGACATAGCCACTGCTAGAAACCCTAATCAATTCGGTCTCACCGATGGGATCTCGGTCTCACCGAGATGGGCTTGCAAACTCTCTATTGCCCATTGCAATAATTTCGGTCCCACTGAGATATGTAATCGGCCTCACCAAGTTTGCTTGGCTAACTCTCTGTTTCGCTTATTACCCGAATCGGTCCCACCGAGTTTGAGTAATCGGTCAAACCGAGTTTTGGATATACCTAACCCTAGCACATCAGTCCCACCGAGTTGATCCAGTCGGTCCCACCGAAACTCCTAACGGTCACATTATGAACCAAATCGGCCTGACCGAGTTCTTTGAATCGGACCCACCGAGTTTGGTGATTTGTGTGTAACGGTTAGATTTTGTGTGGAGGCTATATATACCCCTCCACCCACTCTTCATTCGTGGAGAGAGCCATCAGAACATGCCTACACTTCCAACACATATTTTCTGAGAGAGAACCACCTACACTTGTGTTCAGGTCAAGATATTCCATTCCAACCACATAAATCTTGATCTCTAGCCTTCCCCAAGTTGCTTTCCACTCACTACAAAAAAATACACTTTCGTGATGATACGTGTTTGTCACAGTAGGTCGCGTTTTTTGTCATGCATGTACATCCATGACAAATTTATGATAGAATCAAGATAGTCATACCTGTGCTGTCGTAGAAGTGTTCCATGACATTACCAAAATTATCATCATGGAAGTGTCCACTTCCATGACGATAAATCGCGCGTCACAGAAGTGCTTTCATCAAGGGTGACCGACACATGGCATCTACTGTAACGGAAGGCCGTTAAGCTATCGGGTCGGGTTTTGGATCCGATAACCCGTTAACAGCCCCGACCAATGGGGATTTTCCACGTGTAAAATGATCATAGGCTGGAGGAAACACGTGTCGGCTCATCGCTGGGACGGATGTCATCCACTCATTGGACAGAAGGCGCCTATGATACGTCGACACGTGGCATGGCCCAACAGAGACCCATTCCTGTGAAAAGGCCAGCCCGTTTGACTTGGTCAAAAGGTGGCGGGCCGGCCCATGGAAAGCATGTTAACGGCCTGTTCGCATATAGCCCATTTACAGCCCGCTAACTCAAGGCCCGTTATGCCCTATTCGAATTAGGCCCAGTAGCGTCATCTGGGCCATCCAATATGATTCCAGCCCGTTTTCACTTCTGGCCCATGTATGGCCCATGACGTCTTTCGGCCCATATGAGGCCCTATGTAACACTTGGCCTATTAACGGCCCGTGGTGAAACTGGCCCGTAATGAACAGTGTATCACTTTACACCCATTAACGGCCCGTGGTGAAACTGGCCCGTAAAGAACAGTGTATCACTTTATACCCATTAACGGCCCGTTATTCCGTTGGGCCGTTTCCAGCCCATGTTATCTTTCGGCCTTCTCAGAGCCCATTTATTCTTGGGCTATTTTCCAGCATTCATTTACTTACGGCCCGTTACTGTCATTTTCTGCTTGTGGGCCAAATTCAGCCCGTGGTTACAGTCGGCCCGTTTGTGGTCCGTTAATACGTTGGGCCGTTTTCATAGCGTCATCAAATACGGCCTATTAACGATGGCCCGTTATGGTCGGCCCATGAACGGACGATTCCAACTCTAGCCCGTTTACGGCCAGAATGCGGTCTGTTTGGCCCATGTTTGGCCAATCGATCATACGGCCCGTATAAGGCCCATTGATGATACGGCCCATAGAAGGCCCATTTTTTCTACGGCCCGTAGAAGGCCCACTGTTTCTATGGCCCGTAGAAGGCCCACTGTTTCTACGGCCCGTAGGAGGCCCAGTGTCACTACAGTAAATATTAGCCCATGGTTATTGTGGCCTAGTTTTAAAAAATAGGTTATTGCAGCCACTAGCAAACCGCAGAAAAAGAACTGCACTGACTACAAGCAAACAAATAAACAAGCCAACAAGGAAATAAATAAGCAAGCAACTTACACTAGGCTATCACGGCTATTACACATATTACATCCACTGGGCATCAAAGTTCGCCACCAGTGCAAATATAGGGAACACAACAGCATATAAACGCCGCAGCAAAACAAGTCCAGAATTGAAACCACTTCAGAAGAGCTCAAGAAACAATATCCTGGGTACCCATAATGCTGGCAAGATGCTTAGCAAGCTTGTTAACTTTCTCTTGTTTGGCGCTTAAGTCCTCTAGTGCTTGCTGTTGCACCAGAAAGTATGCATCTGAATTCTGCAGGGACTTCCTCAGTCCTTCAGCTTCTTGTCGCATAACATCTGATCGATGTCTTTCAACTTGAAGTTGAGACTCAAGAAGCCGAACTGATTCAGGCAACGAGTTCGAAGAGCTGGTGCCAGCAGTGGTAGCCAGTAACTCGAACACTACATCAAGACAGGACTTTGGGGTTGTCTCAGTGTCTTCAATATAGTTTTTATCAGCTTTCTTAGAGACCAACAGCGATGTCTCACTATCTTGAACCTTATCTGTATTACTTCCTTTACCATTGCATAATAGGGTACTCTTCTCCAATATTTTATCCGCGTTCTAAAAGAGAAACAAACAAACACATCTCAGGTTTACAATGTAGTATATGAAACTCATTTTGGTAAACCAGTTCAGTAGTAAGGTGGACAGGATAACATCATGAAACAAACATATATCTATGTAGTATGGTCACTGTATGGTCTATATCATTCTAGTTTATGTTGCCAAATCAAGATAGATACAGTTCGAATCATATCTATTTAAGACAAAGCAGCATAGACAGAATATAAGTGTGGGAAACTACACAGCAATAACAACCCTTGTAATGTGCATGGCATGAGAACATAACTGTTTATTCAATTGAAACTAAAATCAACATAGAGCAAGTTACAACAGCAACCAGCCAAACACGTTGAAGAAACAGGTTTAAAACATACCTGTTGTGCCATTGGAGTTTCAATTGCATCCTTCAAATTTGAAATTAGTTGGTATCAGTAAATACAGTGATGCAAGAGCAAAGTAGTATGAACCATAGCTACGGAACCTGACCTGAGAACAATTCTTCTTCTGCTTTAAGCGTTGACTTCGGGTTCGGAGTGGTGGTCCTCGTGATTTGGGCACTGCAGTTGCCTTACTAACTGCTCGTGTTTGGGTGCTCTGTGGTGGAGACGATGCTGCGTCAATGGGAACTGGGTGTCTATCTGCTGGGGTTGGGGTTAGAAGGGGTGTAGCTGGTTCTCTGTCCAACTGGGTAGGGGTACAATCTGCATGAGTGTGGGTTATGTGTGGTGGGGCTGGTTCTTGGGCAAGTACAACAGTGGTTCTATCTGCATCGGCAGGTAGCACGATCTTTTCTGAAGACCGTGTTTTTACTCCCACAGATACTGCCATCACTCCCTCCAATTGAAATGGCTGATAAACAAGAAAAGTAATTGAATGTACAGACATTGTAAGATAGACAGGTGCAATGGATAGTAGGGAAGAAAACATGGCATGAAATAATTCACATTTATGTTGTCTAAGCAAACAGAATAGCAGGACATAATTTCACATATATGATGGCTAATTAAACAGGATAGCATGACACAGTTTCACATGTATGATGGCTAACTAAACAGGATAGAATGACATACTTCAAAATATGATGACTATGTAAACAGGATGACATGATATAACTATACGAGGTGTCTATTAAAGTGGTTGGCATGCCATAAATCACAAACATGCCGTCGATGGAAACATGATGGCATGATATAATTCATGGATAGAATGACATAATTTAAAATATGATGACTATGTAAACAGGATGAGATGATATAACTATATTATGTCTTTAGAAAATGGGTTGGCATGCCATAATTCAGATACATGCTGTCTATGTAAACATCATGGCATGACATAATTCAAATATATGATTTATATACTAAGGAAGTGAGCAGAGGGCAATCACATATATGATGTGTCAACTAAGGAGATGGCATTCAATATTGTGTATATGATGTAAAAACTAAGCATTGCAATACAACATATGCATTATATCAGTAATATAACCCTGCCAAGTTTGAGCATACACCTCAGGGGGATAATAGGACTGGTCATCTGCCTTTGAATCCTCCTTTGAAGAGCTATCTGTAACCAGCAAGATATCTGCTTCAGCAGGTAGCATTGTCTGCTCTGAAGACCTTGTTTTCACTCCAGATTTCTCCATCACCAATTCAAATGGCTGATGCACAGGAAGAGCAATTGAATATACAAACATTGTCGACAAAAGCAATGAGAAATACAAAAAAAGGACGGCATGATATAATTCACATATATGACGCTTGCCTAAACAGCATGGCATTGCATAATTCACATACATAATGCCTTGCAACAAGATAACATTGCATAATTCACATATATAATGTCTTGCAAGAAGATGGCATTGCATAATTCACTTATATGGTAATTAGACACTAAACAGGTGGCATTCACACAAAGCATGTCTAAACTAAGCAAATGACATAGCAATGCAAGATACCATACGCACGATATGAGCAACATAACCCTGCCAAGTTAGGGCATGCACCTCGGGGGGGGGGAATATGACTGGTCATCTGTCTCTGAATCCTCCTCTGAGGAGCTATCGGTAACCAGCAAGACATGCGCTTCGTCAGATAGCATTGTCTGCTCTGAAGACCTTGTTTCCACTCCAGATTTTTCCATGACCGTGCCGAATGGCTGATGCACAGGAAGAGTAATTGAATGTACTAAAATTGTTGAGAAATTTAACACGTAATAAATTAATGATGGCATGATATAATTCACATATAAGATGACTAGCTAACCAGGGTGGCATTGCAAAATTCACATATATGATGCCTGGCTAGACAAGATGGCATTGCATGATTCACATATACGATAAAGAAACTAAACAGATGGCATTGACACAAAGCATGTCTAAACTAAGCAGATGACATCTTTAATGTATACAGTAAGCAATGCAAGGCACCATATGCATGATGTTGCCAACATCAGCATGCCAAGTTAGAGCGAAGACCTCATGGGGTAAATAGGAGTGGTCTTCTCCTTCTGAATCCCCCTCAGAACAGTTATCTTCCTCTTGATTACGATCCGAAATGGGTGGAGGGGGGGGGGCTGCCTTTGCGCCCACCATGGAATGACGTCTGCATGAATTTTTTTTGCCACGCAACGCTCGTCTCTTTTGCTCTACATGATCAGTTCCATTGTGTACAATAACTGGCATGCATAGGAATAAAACATAGTGAGATTGTGTAAGGAGTGCATGCACAAATCCAGAGTGATGGTAGCAAACTGTGGATAGACCCAAAACCAATGATAGCAGGCAGATAATAGCTTTAGTTAAAAAATACAGATAATGGATCCTTTAATGTTTGTTTGCACCCAACATGAAACTCATAGTAGACACCGGAGATTAACCAGATAGTAGACAGATAGTACTGATTGTTGCCCCAATATGTACCCCACAACCATTTAAAAACTCAAGTTTCAGCATTAGTTTGGACCTGACTCGGAGTCTAATAGGTGAACACGACGATAATGTAGCATGTCATCATATTAAGCGACGCATAACGTAAGCAGACACGGAAGAGTGCGACCTCTCTTGCGGACCCGTGTAGTCCTCAAGGTCATCTGCTCAGTTGATGATGGTAATGCAGTTGCCGTGGCTGCCGGCGGCGGGGAAGAAGATCTGAGGCGGCGAAAGACAGTCTGGAGAGCGGATCCCTGCTGTGGTGAACCCTTCCGTCGTTGGAGCAGCTGAGCTGGGGTGGAACATAGCGCCGCAGGAGCAGGACAAACCACACAAGGTTTTCTTTGACACATATCTGTAACAAAAGTAATTGAGTAAGGGCTTGTTTGAATTTGAGGATTCTAACAATGCAGGGATAGGAAATAGTCAGGAATAGGATAGGAATGCACGTGCAAAACAGAGAATTTAAAAACACAGGATTTCTGCCAATCTGGGTGTTTGATTCAAAACAATTGGAAGATCACAGGATGCAAAAAAGCATGGTGAGATTAAGTCAAACCACAAGAAAATGTACGGTTATAATGCTATTATGCTACTATCTCTTAGTCTTGTGCTTGATGAATAGGAATATGAAAAGGAGGAGAAGTGGAAATTAGAATTCCTACTGTTTTTATTTCAAGGAGACACTAAAGGAACAAATCCTACAGTTTTCCTTTGCTCCATTCCTTTGCACCAAATTCATGAAAAGTAGTACCATAGGAAACTTTCCAATTCCGATGTTTTTCATTCACTTTTCCTTTCAAGCACTGGCGATTCTAGTAGGCAGGCTTGAGCAAGGAAAATCCTACACTAAAAAAATGTTTTTGTGCTACTTCTATTACTTTGGACCCAGGCCACTGCCATACTAGCTCAACTCCCAGGCCCATCGACAAATGCACAGCTCAAACGCGCAGAGATAAATAATGATGGCGTCAAGAGAGTCCATCACGGATAGCTAAGTTGCCTGGTACCTCACTGCTTATCATATAGTAGGATAAAATAATCGTATTTCCCGTTACTACGAGTGCTTAGTGGACAATATATATAACATGTAGAGTAAAAAAGAGATGCAACAAGTGTACAACCTCTTTGGCGAAGCCATGTCGATCTCAGCGTGATTGGGTTGGCCGGTGAGGATGCTCCGGCTGACTTGGCTGTCGGAGGAGGGGAAGAAGATCTTAGGCGTCTGGAGATGGAGCCCGAGGTACTACTCCGCTGTGATGGAGGGTTTCGTCGTTGGAGCAGCTCCGGTGAGTTGTACGACGCCGAGGCTGAAGCAGGACAAGAGAGACAACGAACAACGTTAACCTGAGTGGAATTCTAATAGCATCTCCAATACATGACGTAAAATACATAACCACAAAGTGCTAGATGTAAAATACATCAGCCGCTCATCTCTGAACTTAACTCTCGAAACTGAATTTAACTGTCGAAACTGAACTTAACTGTCGAAACTGAACTTAACTGTCGAAACTGAATTTTGCTGTCGAAACTGAATGTTGCTGTCGAAACTGAACGCACTAGCAAGGTGAGGCTACACGTCGGTTGACTCACTTTTTCATCTCTGGTCAGTCGATTTTGCAGCCGTTGGATACGAAATCAAGGGCCTGCGGTTCATCTTCAACCTCCACCCCCCTGAGCCGCCGGCCACCACCGGCCAAACAGCAGCCCCCCGCCGCCCGCGGCCGGCGGTGCGCCGCCCCGCCCGCCCCGAAAACACTCCCGACCGCCGGTCCGCCGCCACCCCGGCCATCCCTCTAGGCCCCCCGTGCCGAGCTTTTTCTCCGGCGATCCCCACGCCACCGCC
>NC_057799.1:520794462-520827365 GCF_018294505.1 Triticum aestivum | reverse complement strand
CCCCGCCACCGCCGGCGACCGCCGCCCCCATCCTGAATCCTAAGATAGATAGTGGGGTACCTCTCCGGCGAGCCCCCCTCCCCACTGCGGCTGGTTCTTCCTTCACCCCGGCGAGCCCCCCACCCCCTGAAAATCGACTGACCCAAAAGTCGATTCAGTCGACTGAAGTGTAGCTAAATCGGAGCAGCATCACAAGCAAGAGCAAGAGCGAGAGCAGCAGCGCGAGCAAGAGCAATAGCAAGAGCAGACCAGGCAGGGGACCGAGAGCAAGAGCAGAGCAGCAGCGCGAGCGAGAGCTAAAGCAGCAGCAGCTCCTACTGATGTGGACGTCACCGCCGAGGGAGCGACGCCGTGGAGGAAGTGGCCGGCGACGCCGCCGTGGATGGAGCCGCGCCGTGTCGGCTCGGGACCGAGCGCCGGCAGCACCGTGAGATCGAATCAAGAAGAAAATGCGGCGATTAGTGTACAACCTCTTTGGTGGCGCCGATTAGGCCGCAACTTCATCCGAGGAAACGGTGATGATGATGCTCTTCCGGTGGTGCAGGTGAAGACGGCGGTGTGGGAATGGAGGTGGCGCGAAAGACGAGGGGAACGTCGGGGCAGCTCCTTGGAGGTGGAGGACGGGGTGGCTGAACCGGCGGGACGATGAGATCAATGACGGATCCTCATCCGGTACGATGGATGAGGGACGTCGAGGTGTTGCTGTGGACGACGTCGTCGGCGAAGAGGCTCCGGCTGGGTGGCGGACAGAGCAGGGTGTGGGGTTTCGTCGCGGGTTTTCGCGGCCTCGGTGTACGAATTGGTGCGCGGATGGGATGGCAGTGGGGAACCATGGTTTAGAGACGCGCTTGTCCGAAATGTGGGGTAAGTTATGAAAGTACCCCCACCGATTTGAGGCGGTTCTTTCGGTTCAGGGGTACCACGGGCATTTCACGTGTCAGGATTTCACAGGAGGTGGGAGTTTTCGTGCGCGTTGTAATTTCGGAATAGCAAGGCGCGGGTTGAGATGGAGGGAGTTGTCGGAGCACAATGAGACAAAGATATATCTTAAATATTCGGGCTAACAAGGCGCGGGTTGAAGAGGCGGGAGTTTTGCAGCACGATAGACAGAGACGCTAGCTTGAATTTTTGGCATAACAAGGCGCGGCTTGAAATTTCGGAAGAACAAGCTTAACGTGTACCAAAAAAAGACAATTTGCACTTCAACACGCACAACACACACACAAACACCATTTAGACTAGAGTAAGGTACACGTGCATTGCACGCACGAGATTTGGCAACCAAATTATGAATAAATACCACATTATAGCATGCAAGCTTTGAGTCATATATGCATGATGTAGATGTTCGTTTAATTCTTATAGTTCATTTCATTCAAAATCATCTAGTTTTTATAAGAAAGCTAATCTATTTTAAGATTCATGGAATTGTGCGTCGTAAGACATAAAGTAAAAACAAATAATGGCAAATCATGTAGAAAAACATTTGGGCAATTCTGATATGGAAGATTCTAGAACAAATAAGAAGTGCTTGTGTTTTGATGTTTGTGCATTATGCTTAAGTTCAACCATGGAGTCTTCTAGATTATACATGTGGCGAAATCTGGTGGAATCTAGATGATATCCAACGGCCATTAGTGCTCAAATTTGCCATCTTTGGACCATCGGATTCCCCTCATCCAATGACCATCTTTCAAAGTTAAAGTTACCCGCACACAATATAAAAAAATATAAAATATAAAATATATATATAGGGGTATAGATATAGATATGTGATGCGAAAGCCGCCCATCATCTCCAATTAGAATAGTGTGTCCATGCACGGATGCGACGTGGCCAAATGATGTCTGCCATCGGTATCTCAAATTCAAATCAGTCTGACCTTGTTCAATGTGTATACATTACAACATGCTCGTTTCCAAACCACACCGCGCAGATCTCCGTTATATTCATGCATGCATGGGTTTCAAACATCAGGATCTCTTATTCAAATATTTGAATTCAACTTTACATTGATTATGACCTCACCTATTCTTTTACACCCACACAGTAGTCTTCTCTTTATAATTGTACCACTAACTTTCTCTCGTGCATGCATGCACACACACTACCAGTCGGCATTATCCATCGCACGCATACAATCTTTTTCTTCAGGTTGGTCTCCCATGAAGGCACACACCCACACACATCCCCCTCTCCATCATATCGGGCATTCTTTATCTCTCACGCGTGCATGCGCAACGATCGATGTTCCTCTATGTATGTGTGTATATAGCTAGGTCTTTCATAGTTTTCTACACAAACCGATCAATCGATATATCCAGTGAGGTCTCACCCTCTTTCCCGCGTCCACATCGATCAATCTATACCTCTCTATATAGGATTAACATACATAGCTAATACACCCACATTAATTATATATCCAACGTCCCCCTCTCATCATCCATGCCTTCCGCTTCATCTCTCAGACGCGTGCACAATGGCGAAGACAGGGGGCAGTAAGGGCCCTGCCCCCTCTCCCCCTAACATCACTATATATCGAGGCTAATATGAATGTGATCATTAGACAATTGCTGCTAAAATGGTTTAAGTTCATGAATTGACCCTCCTCGTAAAGGATTAGCAATGCTTGGCCCCCTAGCTCATTTATTTTTCATGGCTCCGCCACTGCGCGCAACAGCGCACGTGTTCGCCCCCTCTCTCTAAATATCGATCTCGCACTTGTGCATTCCTTCATAGTCTCCCTCCACTCGGCCCCTCGCACCATCTTCTAGCCCCCCACCGGATTTTGCCACATGTACAATCTAGCAGACTCCATGGTTGAACTTAAGCATAATGCACAAACCTCAAAACAACAGTGGTTCTCTTTTGTTCTAGAATCTTCCGTATCATAACTGCCCAAACTTTTTTTCTAGTTGAATTGCCATTATTTGTTTTTACTTTATGCTTTACAACGCACAATTCCATGAATCATAAAATAGATTAAGGTCTTCTTTGATTCAAAGGATTCTCAAAGGAATTTTGGAGGATTCTAATCATTAGGAATTTTTCCTATCTTGGTTGTTTGATTCGTAGGATTGTAAACCATAGGAATTTTTCCATATGATTCATTTGCACTAGATTTCATAGGAAACATCCCATCCACTCAAACCTCTTTGAAAGAATTCTGCGTTTTTTCTATGCACAATCAAACACTCGTACAATCCTGTAGGATTCAAGACGACATTCCACTATAATCCCATGTTTTTCCTATTCCCACGTTCTTAGCTTTTTTATTAAAACTAATTGATTTTGATTGAGATGAACTATAAGAATTAAACGAAGGGCTACATCAGGCATATATGACTCAGAGCTTACATGCTATAGTGTGGTATTTATTCATAATTTGGTTGCAAAATCTGATGCGTGCAATGCACGTGTACCTTACTAGTACTCCGAGTATGTGCAAAACACGTAAATTAGAATACCAATGGCACGCTACACAGTGTCTGTCTTACAGTTCATGCAGCCACGTAGCACATGTGGAGGCGTTGTCGCGACCTCCTTGCGTGGATTGATCACAGTGACGTGCTGCTGGTTCCAGAAGAATGTACTCGTCCTCCCTGAGCCATACTGGCGGTACATTCACGAAGCGAAGATGTGCACGCACGCCACGCACGCACTCATTCCCGCACGCACACGCGGGTACATGGGCGGACGCAATTTTGTACCAAGATCCACCCCATGTGATAATTTGACGCATGTAAAGTCGTTCACTTCATTGATGGTCAATTAATATAGCGCATGCAAATTGAATGGACGTGAGGGCGGAAGAAAGACATTATCACTCCACTGCGCGCATGCGAGTAGTTAAATCGTGGGTTGCTAGTAGTACTTCCATTGGTCTCCTTCGTATTTTGTGCCAATTTTTGACAGTAACATAATATTTACGCATTTGAGCAGTGTAGTACTTGAAATTTATATTCCGCTAAACTCATCGGGAGCTGTTTCGGGCCTCGAAACCAAAACCATCAATTAATCTTTACCTTGTTCCCATCACATTCGAAAGCCTGCTCACACCTACTAGTACGTACCAAACCTGAACGTGTTCCCACTATGCAGGTATTAGTACTAGTGCTAATACTTAGGTTATAAAAAGGGGAACTACCTAACCAAAAATTAATCTACCTTTCCTCCTCATAAGTGCTTCTTCTTCGTCTGTCGTTGCCATGGCCGGTGAGCAGAGCTCTAGGTCAAGAACTACTCGTAACAAGGGAGCGGCAACCAAGGCTGCGGAAGAAAAAAGAGGGCTCGCCGCCACGCAGAGACCTCGAAAGATCTCTCACGGGCAGGCGATGGCTCCCAGGAGCGCCCTAGCCGCGGAGGCGAACATGCCGAGCCGGCGGAGCTGGAGTCGTTATCCCTCGACGGCATGCCCGATCAGCTCAATAAGCAGAAGGAGTTCATCCGAGGCTTGATGGAGTTGCTGAAGGAGAGCCTCGACGACATGCCCGCTGAGCTCAATCACCAGGGGGAGTTGACCGCCGGCTTGGTGATGCTGCTGAAGAAGAGCATTGCCTCGGAGAAGAAGGCGACCGGCGAAATCCTGCGACTTCAGGAGGACAAGGCGAAGCTCTGCCACGAGATCGACCTGTTGAAGGAGAAGAACGCCGGCTGGAAGAAGCTGCATGAGAATAGTAGTTCCTCGATGAAGATGCTGTAGGCCCTCGTCATGGAACAGGAGGAGGAGTTGGCGAAGCTCCGCATCGAGCACCCGGCTGCTGTCAAGGTACGTAATGCGGCCGTGGAACAGATGATGAAGGCTCGCGTCGAGAAATCCCGCGTCATGGACAGAATGAAGAAGATGGCGGAGGAGACGCGCAAGGAGATGGAGGTCGTGGAGGCGATGAAGAAGCAGTTACGACTCTGTGGCGAATTAGATCATTTGGGGTGATAATCTTCCTTCTTCTTTTGCTCCTGTGTTTCATCTTTTGCTTCGGGTGTTTCGCCGCACGTGTCACGTTCTCTGCGAGGCATGAATAGAACAATGTCTTTTTGAGGGAATGAATAGAACAATGCTAACAATGAGATGACTAGCAAATTAGATCATTTTTATCGCCATATGGCACTGGGCTGCCGTCTTTCGTGCTCCTCCGTCGCAGTACTACTCCAGTGGAAAACTTGAGTATACCGCACGGTTCTTTGTCCTCCTCGATCAGGTCGTCGGCGCATTTATACGAGCAGTCAAATCACAAGGCCCCGCCTTCCAGCAGTAATGAGCCATCAAATCACAAAGGTCCTCGCCTCTCGTGAAACCGACCAAGCTAGACTGCCCCGCCCTCTAGCCTTTTAAAAAATGTATACTTTTGTACAGCAGTAGTATCGATGGATTGCGCCATGGAGCAAAACTTGAAATTAAAAAAAAGGTGGTACATATAGAGAGCGCTCGTCGCCAAATTATGCATATAGTACTATTAAAAAGGCTAGTCACAATAATGGTGTCCAGCACAACCCACCCCTCAAATAAAACTAAGAGGGTGCTTGGATACGTTTTAGTCCCATGACTAAAAGTAGTGGGACTAAAACATGCTAGCCTCACCCATGCTTGGATCCAAATACTAAAAAGGCTAAAATCAAGTTAATGAGCATTTATTATCCTCCAAACCCTCCAATCCAGAACTCGCCTGTGTTAAAGGAGAGGAGTTAAATGAGTAGAGAGATGACTAATCCACATTTTAGTAGGGGTACCCCTGACTAAAAAATTTTAGTCTCAAGACTAGTGCTTGGAACTTTAGCCTCTTAAAGAGACTATTTTTAGTCAGACTAAAATAAGTCCCTTGGATCCAAGCACCCTCTAAGCATCCTGGAATTCTTTGACAAAACTAAGCACCCTGAAATTCTTTGACAACTAAACTGCTGGCTATATGATGTTGGCCATATATATTGTATGTATATAATGTGAAGAAACGAGTGGTAGTACTATACCAACTAAAAGATAAAATGTAAGAAATACTAGTATGTACGTACTGAAGAGTTAAAGTAACGAGAAGAAACATAACATAGTTCTGCTGGGGGCTCAGCACAACACACCCCTCAAATTAAATTAAGCACACCTGAAATTAAACTTTGCAATATTCCGGTAGACACTGCATTAGAACCACCATGAGCAACAACACTGCCACCTTACTCGGAGTCCTCGTCCACGTCCTCGACTTCGTCCTTGTCCCTCTTCCTCTTGGCCGATACTTCTTTGCTTGAACCGCACACTTGGCTGTTGCTCTTCATCCAACCCTTGTAGATATTGAAGCAAAGGTAGCCATCCATTGCAGCGTAGTGGATGTGGTCTATATCTATTACATTGCGCTGCCATGCATGATGATGAAACGTGTATGGAGGTTTCTCCAGTTTACCGTATGAAGGATGAACCATGGCTCCTGCCAGGGTCAGCATTGAAGGCTGACGAGAGGACACCAGCCGATTCTTCTGGAGGTCGAAGGTGTTGCCTACAACGAGGCCTATCCGACGTAGGACTTCTTTGTCGTTACCAAAGTCCTTAAAATCCTGGCACTCAACGTCGGCATGGCATATGTGGTAGACCAAGCATAAGTCATGCACGCAAACCTGGATCACGGCGGGCTTCTTCCTCTCTTCGTCCTTTAGATCCTTATCTCGTCCCAGGACTGTGGTGTACTCAACATCTAGCCCAGCGACCCACTCATCATCTGAGTCTTCGAACATGCGTCTGAAGCGAGAAAGGCATCCTTTCACCGTCGCGGAAGAACGGGTGTAGATGACGTCGAACTCATCGCCGGTGATGGTTCTAACCTTGTACTCACCACCGATCGTGGAGATTTGGGACGCCATGGATTTGGGAGGAGGGTTAGGATTAGTGGAACTGCCGTAATGTGAATGTACGGGACGACTAGGAGCGAACCGCCGTAGTATTGAAGGACGTGCAGGGACGAGTAGGAGCGAACTGCCAGCGTGCGAACGGCAGGGTAGTGGCTTTCCATTCTCCCATGATACGGGCTTCCGAGAGCCCTTGGATCTGAGATCGAATGGTTGCATGGCGTGATTCTAGACCTATGGGTGAATATCCTATCCTGGAGGGTTATTCTGCAAATTTTCAGCAACTTAGCATGCGACCGTTTGATCTCAGATCCAAGGGCTGCCAGCAGCCCGTATCATGGTCGCGCCTACCACGACCGTCGCGTCGCTCGTGCAGTCGCGCCCTTGGAGATTTAACATGGTGCGTTAGGCTATCTGATGTTGGCATGTCATACATAGTCATCACTTAGTCACTCATACTACAACAAGGTTGGCTATAAGGTTGGCTATAAGTGTATTTTTTTACTCCTCTCTATCTATTTCTTCGTACTCCCTCCGTCCCATAATATAAGAACGTTTTTGACACTAGTGTAGTGCCAAAAACGTTCTTATATTATGGGACACAGGGAGTACTAGTATTTATTGCATTTGCCAAGGAGTGACCTCTTCCAATGAAATGGTGTTGCTAAGTTTGCTTCATTTAATTAGCTATAGACTCAAAATTGTCTTTTCACCTAGGTACACATGCTTAGCACCGTTTCTTCCTTGGGTCACCAAACTAGTCTCTCTCTTCTTGATTAACTTGCCACATCAGACTTTATGCCTATGTGGCAAGCTTAAGCACCTGTAGGAGCAAGTAAAAGTAAGTACAATAGTGCGCTTTACATGGCATTTTTGCATATGTGGAGGAAAGAGAGGCAAGGAAAAAGTGGAGAAGTGGGCTCTCATGCAAGAGCCAGCCTCCACTACACGGTGGAGCATTGGGAGAGGCACCTGTATGGAGGTGGTCAGGAATCGGGAGACTCATGCCGGTCGTAGCGCGGCAGTTAAAATGATAATGGAAAGTCAAATCACGGGGCCCCACCTGTCCAGCAGTAACTCGCTGTCAAATCACACAGCCCTACGTTTGCAGCAACCTACTCCCTCATCTTCTTGCGTCTCTGTCGAACCGACTAGGCGGAACTGCCCTGCCTACCGCGCAGGAAAAGCCCTGCCCTCGACTTTTAAATAGTATACAGTATACTAATTTTGTATCCATGGATTGCGCCCGCGCCATGGAGCAAAGCGTATAGAAAACGGCGGTACACATGTATGGAGTATACAACATGCCCGTCGCGTTCGCGTCGCACCCCAGACGGTCGGTCGGTCTGGCACGCTGCTCTCCGAATGGAACGCGCGTCATATTGCGTTTGCACACACATGTGGGACGGCAATTGAGAACCGACCATAGGCACACTCCCCGGCCCCGCAAGTCGGGTGACTTAATAGAAGAGGGAGACGAGCGATAGTACTAGAGAAGTGTTGTACTACGTTGGTGCCTGGACGATCCATGCAAGACACGGAAGATCAGTTCGTCCATGCATGTGACCAGACTCCAGCAGACACGCCTGGATTGGCTATCGTCTACATATCGTGCAGGCTGTGTTGTACATGGCTGTAGTTGTGGTGAGAAATCTAAAAAAAGGTTTCTTGTCATCTCGCAAAATTAGGTGTCATGTGCTTCGGATCACTGCGAGGGTTAAACAGCGACAACTGAGTTGGGCTAGTCATTGGGGGCACATGCACGAACAGTGACTACTCGGTTCCCATCTAGGTCAAGCCGGCTATGTTAATTAGGACATCTATCGACGAACCCCTTTTCTACGAGTTTATCTTTAATTTGAGCTTTGTTCCTCGTCTAGTTTGTCCGTCGGGATTCATGTTGTCTCCTTTGGGCAGCCAGGTTATGATTTCTTGTCATGTGGCATTTTTTCGTGTTATATGTTATAATCCGGCGCTTCAGATCAAAATGACGACAACTGCGCCTCCGAGCCACGTGCATGAAGACTTCTCGACAGTCATTGACGAGGTCAAGCCGGCTCCGGTAGATAAAGAAAACTAGTACTACTCCACTATATAGGCAGGAGCCTCCGCGCTTGCTTGCTAGTGTTGCTCTCTTCACACTGTCTCGGCCTCTCCAGATCTAAACACGACAGCGGTGGCCACACACTCTCTCTCTGCCCACCGCCGGGGAAGGTGAGAAGGTGCAATGTTCACGCGGTCGTCCTCGGCGACGGCTCTTACCCACTGCTGGGCGCGTCCCGATCACCCTGCCTTGCCGTTCTCTCCCAAGCACCGCTAGCGAGGGAGGGCCTCCGACACCTTCTTCCTTGCTGTCGTAGTGTGGGCAGATCTGGCCTCCCGCCGCCCACCTAGCGACATCCCGGCGACCATCAGGTATAACTTCCTTCGAAACAGGCCTTGCTCTACTTCCCGAGCTCCTGACGTCGCTGCATTTGTATCTTTTACTATTTCTTAGGCCCCTCGTAGATAGGATCGATCGGCTGTTCGAAAACCACCTAATTTTTTTACGTTTAAGAGGTAAAACTAGTTCATGCACTCGAATCTAGTACTACTTGGTTCAAACAAGGAAGAAAGGGGGTGGGGATGGGGGAGGATTTGTTACCTGAATCTAGGACTTGGTCGAAAGAGGAAATAATGGGGGCGAAAAGTAGCAGAGACTGGCTATCCAACTGGTCTCTAGGTCTAATAGGGAAATAAAGGGAAACACAGTACAAACTCAATATAAACCCGATCTATTGGTTGAAAAAGGAAAGAAAGTGGGGACTGGGGGACAAGTCAACAGAGTAAGTCCAGCACTAGATTTGCTAGCCTCACACAGTATAAGGTGGCTATACCGAACAAAAATGGGACCAACCCAGATATCCTGTTCCGATGTTTGTTGCCCCGAGCCACTCTTATGTAATGCCACTGGTAAAATGTAGCAGTCGTACTGTTAAAAGTAAGGACACGTTAAACCAATGTTTTTTTCAATGTAATGCCTCCAGTAATATGAATCAATGGCACTTCTTTACATGTCCTGCTAAAATTTCCCATTAAGATAAGTTGGTTCTTTTCGTTAGAAATGCAACTGTCCTGGTCCGCCTACTCTCCTGTGCCCAAAGTAATGTCGTATTTAACGGTTGTCATAGTTAATCCTAATGCCCACACTAATATCTAGCAATGCCAGTGCTTTAGAAATTGCTACTGTCCTTGTAGGATTGCCATTCAGATAAGGAACATGCTTCTTTTCATTTGATGCATGTTTCATCACTTGTTAGTCACCCTCCTTTCCACCTTTTTTGTGCAAACAGATATATACATTTTGTCGGGTGGTTGGTGCGACATATGCCAACGGATGGCTTATCATTGTGGGTGCCAATAAAACATCGCCGGTGCCTGGAAACGGGATGAGGCGAAGACATGCACGCCGGCGGATCTTACCCAGGTTCGGGGCTCTCCGAGGAGATAACACCCCTAGTCCTGCTCTGCGGGGTCTCCGCATGATCACTAAATCGAGAAGGGGTAGCTACAATCGCTCCTAGAGCTGTTGGGATCAAGGGAGAAGAAGAACAAAGCTAGCTCTTGCTTCTCTCTATCTATGGTGTGTGTGTGTGTGCTATGCTTAGAAGCCAACCCTTTGCATGGGTGCTCCGGGGGGTTTATATAGGCCTACCCCCCGGGGGTACAATGGTAATCCGGCTGGGCACTGGTCCCAGCCGTTAGCGTCTACGCTCGCCGGCTTCTCCGCCGGATGTTGGGTCCCGCCGGCTGGTGGGTCCCGCCGGCTGCCGGCTTCTTGGTCGACAGGCCGGCCCCACCGCCTAGGGTCTTGTCGGCGGCTGCTTACTGTAGCCTCGCCTCTGATGACGAGGGCTTTGTCGAGGTAAGCGTGGCTATAGTGGGCCGCCTCGGGGGCTCTCACTGTAGCCTTACCTCGTCTTGTCTCCTTAATGGGGCTCCTGCTTCGAGGAAGGGGGTAGCCGGCTTCTGGGGGCCGGCTACGCCCTTGGCCGACTGGGAGGAGGCCGGGCCGCCTCCGCGCCTCTCTCTGGCGAAGGGGCCCACCGCCCGCGGGCCGTACGGGAGTCTGTCATGGATGACGTTGAGGCTAGCATGGCTACAGTGCCGAGCCGCACGGGAGACGGCCGTCCCGTACGGCCTCCTGTAGCCATGCCCGCCTCGGGCTTCGGGGGTAGTGGGCCGCACTGTGGCCACATCGCGTCTTGTCGCCGTTATGTGGGAGTAGCTTTGGTGGTTGTGGTCAGGGCCGGCTTCTTGGAGTCGGCGTCCTTCTTGGCCGGCTTCTTGGAGTCGGCCACCCCGTAGTCGTCCTGGGGAGGGGTTGCTGAGGCTGGGTCGCCTTCCGGGAGTCGGCTTCAGAGGTAGCCGGCCAGGGAAGGCGGCCTAATGCTTGGAGTGCTTGGAGGCCCGAAGGCCTGATAATTTTTCAGAAGAACCAGGGGCAGTCGGTTAGGCTACCCGTGGCCATTTACTCCGACAGTAGTCCCCGAAGCTGATTGGGCTTCGAGGTGGAGTAGGGGTCGAGAAGCTCGATCAGCTTCCCATCTTAGCAAGCCGGCAGCTGGGAGCCGGCCTTGGTCAGGCGCGCCGCCTGAGTCAAAATCTTCCGGAGTCGGAGGGCGGGAGCCCGCTGGCGCATGCACCGGGCCGCGGGCCGGCCACTGGCCGTCTGCGAACCACGTGGCCCTCTTGGCCGGAAAGCCTGCCAGCCCACGCTCGTGACGGGACGTCGCCGCAGGGAGGGGGCCCGCCACGTCCGCGCCCCGGCCCAGGCGCGGATTGTCTACATCCCGAAACTGCCCGCACGCCCCGTGCGGCAGTTTCGGCTCGCATTTATGCACAATAATCGGGAGACGTGGGGGGAGTGGGTGCAGTTAATCCCACGACTCCCCCCGCGTTCGGCTTCTCCGGTCCTACCGCGCGAGGCTATAAGCAGGGGGAGGTGGAGGGCGGCAGGCCCTCGCACGCTCCTCCTACCTCCACCATCTTCTTCACTCTCCCGCTCTTGCGACAGCGCCTCGCCGCCGCGCTCCTCCACTACGCATTCCTCCGCCGCCGCGCTTGTTTTTGCCATGCCTCCCGCCACGGAGCAGCATGGTGGGGATTGGGATGGCTCCAACGTCCACGACGACCACGTCGAGTTTCTCCGCAACACGCGGCGGCTGCCCGGCGCGGACAAGGTGGAGGTCCGCCTCGCGCCGGCGAAGGAAATCAGGCCAGAGCTGCAGGAGGGCGAGCGGGTGGTCTTCCGCTTGCACTTCTTGCGCGGCATCAGCCTTCCAGTGAGCGCCTTCTTCCGCTCCTGGCTCGAATTCTATCAGCTCCAGCCGCACCATCTCACCCCAAACGCGGTGGTGCTGTTGTCCGCCTTCGTCACCCTGTGCGAGGGCTACCTCGGCGTCCTCCCCACCCTTGAGCTCTGGGGGGAGTTCTTCCAGTCGAAGCTGGGCACGCGCATGCGGGGCATGCCGGCTCAGACTGGCGCCTTCATCGCGTCGCGGAGATCGGTCGCCGACAACCCCTTCCCCGTCATCCCGCAAATCCAATCGGTGAAGAAGTGGCAGAAGTCGTACTTCTACGTGCGGAACATCGCCCCACGGGGCGACTACATCATCCTGCCGGCTTACGTAGCCGGCCCATCGGCGGGCAGGCTGCCCCAGTGGTCCTTCCGGGCTGTGACGCTGACGCCGGCTGGAAACACCGTCATCGCCCGACTGCGGGTGATGGTCCAGTTGGAGGGCCTGACGGGGTCCGATCTTCTGGCCGCGTTCGTCACGCGCCGGGTTCTTCCGCTCCAGAGCTGGCCTCATCTGATCTGTCAGATGAGCGGCCAGCTCGATCCGAGCCGAATGTGCACCAAGGAGATGCCGCGCGAGGAGGTCGCCTACATGGTGAACTACCTTGCGAATTGCAAGCTCTCCGAAGAGTGGCAATTTGGCAAGGAGCCATACAGCCGAGCCAATCCACCGCCCATGGTATGCTCTCCCTGTGTCTTCTTTTTCTCTCAACTTCGTTGCCAAGTTCCTCTTAGCCGACTCTAACTTAGTCGGTTTGCTTTTCGACAGAGCCCTCTGCTTCGGCCGGCCGGCGGGTCAGACTCGGAGCGCCGATTCGTCCCCGACCGGACCAAACATGATCAAGAGGACCCCGACCTGGCGGCGGCCGGTATGGACGACGACGTCGAGCCGGGTGGTGGCCAAGCCGGCGGCGAAACAGGCGGCTCCGGGCTCGGAGTCACCTTCGACGACTGGCCGGACGATGATGAGGCCGAAGTCGTCCCGCGCCGCCAGCCGGCATCTGGACGCGGCGCGGGTTCCTCCGCCGCACCGCCTGCTCGAGGCGGAGGTCAGAAGCGTCGCGCCGCCCAGGGTTTGTTCGGCAGCCGAACGAAGAAGCCCAGAGGCGGGGCGGCAGCCACCAGGCGAGAGGAGGCGGCCGCGAAGGCGGCTCACTTCCGCAAGGCGGTGAAGCAACCGCAGACCGTGTCGGCGTAAGTCCGAATTTTTCTTTGTGTACTCTCTTTTCTTTCTTTTCTTTGGTGGTTCTTGAGCTCTTGCCTTCTTCTCCAATGATCAGGGCTCCGCTGTCGCTTGAGCGGGCGGCTGCTGCCTCCGTCGTCGAGTCTCCAAGGGGGTCTGGGAGAACCACCCGCCGTGTGGACCCCCGCGCCGAGCTTCAGGCGGCGACGGAACAGAACGCGCGGGAGGCGCGGGAGGAGCAGGAGGCACGGGAGGCGGAGGCACGGAAGGCGGCTGCCGCCCAGGCGGCACGGGAGGAGGAGGCGGCGAAGGCGCTCGCCGATGCTGTAGCTAGGGCCCAAGCAGAGGCTGCCGCAGCGGAAGCAGCGGGGGAGGTCTTGATGGTCACCCCCTGCGTGTTGCGGCGCCGGGGCCCATGGAGCCCTCGCCGGAGGGAGCCAGCGGCGACCAGCCAGGGCTGGGGGGAAGCGGCGACGACGTCATCATCTTGGAGAAGGCGCCGGTGCCGACCCCGCCAACTGGGGCGGCCCAAGGCGGCCGGCCTGATCCGCCGCCTGCACAGTCGGCGGGGGGCGAGCCGGCCGTGGGGGCTGAGATGTCAGTCCGGACCCCGTCGAGCCAGCGTGCGGGGAAGGCCGCGTCGGAGCCGCAGAAGGCCGCGTCGGAGCCACAGCCGGCCGTGGGTTCCAGCTCGTCGGTCCGAGATGCGGAGGCGGCCAGCGCTACCTCGGGGTGGACACCAGGCGGAGGGACGGCCATGGTGAACGTGGCTGCACAGGACGTCCGGGCCCGGCTCCAGGGCCAAGCTGCGGCGCTGAGGCAGTTCACCGACGAATTCCTCGCGACGCGGCCGGCCATCCTGGTTAGTATTCCCATCTTGCTTCTTCTTGATCTTGATTTCTCTTTGATCTTGATTTCTTTCGTGGGGGCGCGTCAGCGCACCCACTGGGTGTAGTCCCCGAGTTCCGAGTCGGCTGCTGAGCAGGAGGCTTGGAACTTCTTGGTGGATTTGTCTTTTCTATTCTTGTTCTTACTTCGATCTTCTGTCCATCTTACAGGACTACCACAACCTTCGAGCGGCCGCCTTCAACTCCCAGGCTCGGGAGCTGACTCAGAAGACCGCCGACCTTACTGAGAGCCGAGGTACGTGCTTTGTTCTTTATCTCATGTGGAGGCGCGTCAGCGCACCCACTGGGTGTAGTCCCCGAGATTCGGGCCGACTGCTGAGCAGTCGGGTCGGATCTTCCTGGACGATTTCTTACTGTTCTTCTTTTCCCGCCGTCTCTGCAGCGGCCAACGCCAGTCTGAGGGCACAACTGGGAGAGTCTCAAACTGCCCTTCGCGCCAAGGATGCCGAGCTCACCGCCTTGGTGCAGGAACGCGACCGCGTGGCCAAGAAGTTGGCCGACCAGGAGGAAAGCCACAAGGCGGCACTGAAGGCTGTGCAGGATCGTGAAGCCACTCTCCAGGCCGAGTTCGAGACGGAGGCGGCTGGCTGGGCTGAGGCCAGGCAGACTCTGGTCTCTGGCTATGGCCAGATCGAAGATCTGGTTGACGGTAAGCCGCCTACCTCTTCGTCCTTTCTTGCCATCTGCCACTTTGACTTGTTTTCTGATTTTGGTGTTCTTTTCTTCCTTTCTTGCGCAGAGTATTTCCCTGGCTATTCTACTGCCGCCAACCAGACCATCGAGGCCCGTCGCCAAGCGCAAAGGCAGGCTAGCTTTGAGATCTCGCCAACCGCCAGCCGCTCGCTGGAGGAACAGCTCCTGGCGATCCAGGCTCGCATCCAGCCGGCTCACCGGCTGCTCTGCCGGCTTCAGCGTGCCGGGGCGCAGGTCTTGGCCGCCCTCTGGCCCGGCCAAGTGGTCCCTCGCACCCCCAGCCGGACAGCCGACTGGCTGGAGGTGGCAGTCGGCCACTTTGAGGCTTGGAAGGCATCGGCGGCTCGCTCCGGCGCCAGGCGGGCGCTGGAGTTCGTCAAGGCCTGGTATCCCGGCTTGAGCCTGGATCAGCTGGCTACCTGGCGGCAGCAAGCCGACACAGAGCTGGAGCCGGCACGGCCGGCCATCATCCGGCGGGCTTCGGCGATCGCCGACTACACCGACACCAGCGTCTTCGCCCCCGAGGTGGACGACAATGGTGTCGCCCAGCCGGAGGAGTGGTTCGGTCTGAACCCGGAGTATGGCGAAGACTCAGCGGAGGAGATCGACTCCAGCGACGAGGCTGAAGAAGAGGAGGAGGAGGGTGAAGACGCCGAGCCGGCTGGTGGAGCAGCCGGCCAGCCTCAGCCTGACCGCACCTCCAGCACTACGTCGCGTGCGAGTGCGTCTCCTGCCGCTGGTGGTGGTCAAGCCGGGACCCGCTAGTCGGCCACTCCTCCAGCCGGCGAGGTTTCCTTCACCGACCAGCTCGGCCTCCGCAGCGCGCCTTAGTCTGCCGTCTTTTGTTTCCCTGTCTAGTTACTTTAGGAACAATGTTTGGTTAAGTCTGCACAATTCCACCCACTGTGTGTATTCGAACTTATGTCTGTTGCCAGCCTGTTGGGGGCTTTATGTATATATAACTTATGCATTTGGTCTTTCCTTGTACTTTTGCTTTTTGTCTTGCCGCCCTCCCTTGGTTGCCGCCTCCCCAGTCCAACAGTTGCTCTGCAATCTGTAGCTGGAGGAGTGCTTGGCCAATTGGGGGGGGGAGTACTCTAGCTTCGCTGGACTAAAGCTAAGTGTTTAGGAAGCCGGCCAGCCGGCTGTTTTGACAGCCGGTAGGCATGTTTGGAGGCCGTCTTTTTGCTATATAGGTTCGTTGTTCCTTAGCCATTTTTCGTGTGGGCATCCTTTCTGTCTTCCCTCTTGCTAGTCGGACAGTCAGTTCTTTGAGCTGCGACTTTCAACAAGAGAGGACTTGGGAGCCGGCGCACTACTTTTTCTGACTTCGGGAAAAACTTTTAATATAGCTCAAGGCGGCCAGTCCCCGGGCCGACTAGTCAAACCCGGTGCCGGACCAAAAAATCAAATGTAATAATACATTCATGGATATGACATTCGTCATTCATAGATAATAAAAAGGCAGTCCCCGAGTACTGTTCAGGGGGCCTGTTGGTTCGTGCTTAATACAAAAGGGGAGCATGATACATACTGCTTTCAACTGTAAAATCTTCTCAGGAGGTTTGCGTTCCATGGTCGCTCCGACTCCTTGCCGGAGTCGTCTCTCTTGCGTGCTCTTGGTTTTTCCGCATCGATCAAGTAGTAGGAGTCGTTGCCGAGTGCCTTGCTGACGACGAAGGGGCCTTCCCAAGGGGCCGAGAGCTTGTGCTGGCTGGCTGTTCGCTGGATCAGCCGGAGCACAAGGTCGCCCTCTTGGAAGGATCTTGGCTTGACCTTGCGGTTGTAGTAGCGGCGCAGCCCTTGCTGGTAGATGGCGGACCGGCTGAGTGCTAGCAGCCGACCTTCTTCCAGTAGGTCCACGCCATCTTCTCTTGCTTCTTTGGCCTCCTCCTCCGTGTACATGGTGATCCGAGGCGAGTCGAACTCGATGTCTGTTGGGATGACAGCCTCAGCACCATACACGAGGAAAAATGGAGTGAAGCCGGTTGACTTGTTCGGTGTAGTGCGCAGACTCCAGAGGACAGCCGGCAGCTCTTCGAGCCAGCAGCCGGTCGATCGCTCCAGTGGTACAACCAGTCGGGGCTTGATACCGGAGAGGATGAGTCCATTTGCTCGCTCGACCTGGCCGTTTGACTGCGGGTGGGTAACGGACGCTAAGTCCAGTCGGATACCCTGCGTCGCGTAGAAACGTGCCAGTGCTCCTTTGGCGAAGTTCGTGCCGTTGTCGGTGATGATGCTGTGCGGCACGCCGGACCGAGTAGTGATGTCGGTGATGAATGTCACGGCAGTCGGCCCATTGAGCTTCTTGATTGGCTTTGCTTCAATCCACTTTGTGAACTTGTCCACAGCAACAAGTAGATGTGTCAGGCCGCCGCGGGCTGTCTTGAAGGGGCCCACCATGTCCAGTCCCCAGACGGCAAAAGGCCAGGTGAGGGGAATGGTCTTGAGTGCAGAAGCCGGCAGATGTTGCTTGGAACTAAAAACTTGGCATCCTCTGCAGCTCTTGACTATTTCTTTAGCATCCTCCAAGGCAGTCGGCCAGAAGAAACCATGGCGGAAAGCCTTGGCCACAAGGGATCTTGAGGCTGCATGGTGGCCGCATTCGCCTTGGTGGATGTCTTTGAGGATTGCCACTCCTTTTTCTGGCTCGACACAACGCTGGAAGACTCCAGTAACGCTGCGCTTCACAAGCTCTCTGTTGATTATTGTATATGCTGCGGCTCGTCGTTGCACTAGTCTTGCTGAGATCTCATCAGCCGGCAGCTCTCTGCTGACTAGGAACTTGAGGATGAGCTGGGCCCATGACGGAGCTGTGACTTGTTCTTCTGTTAATGTAGCCACCTTGACTCGGGTGGGTGGGTTGGGTGAGTCGGCTGCTGCTTCTTGTGTCATTACAGTCCCCGGGCCGACTGCTGCAGTCCCCGGGCCGGGTTCTGAAGTCCCCGGGCCGGGTGCGACTATGGCAGTCCCTGGGCCGGTTGTCGAAGTCCTCGTGCCACCTACGGGGTTTCTCCAGTCGGATCCGGCTGTATCTGGCGCAGGCGGTACGAAGATGGAATCCGACTCTGGAGACGGCTTGATGGACGGCTTGAGGAGGCGCTGGAGGGAGACGCCAGTCGGTATGGCTTGTCGGGTGGAGCCGATCCGTGCTAGGGCATCTGCTTGGTCGTTGTCGGCCCTTGGCACGTGGAGGAACTCGCACCCTTCAAAGTATCCGCTGATCTGCTGGACGAGGAATCGATAGCTCGCCATGTTCGCGTCCTTGGCGTCCCAGTCGCCAGACGATTGCTGGACCACCAAGTCTGAGTCGCTGTAGCACAGGATCCGGCGTATGCCAAGTTCTTTGGCTAGCCGGAGCCCGTGTACGAGCGCCTCGTACTCGGCCACGTTGTTGGAGGCGGCGAAGTGGATCTGCAGCGTGTACTTGAGCTTGTCGCCTTTGGGAGAGGTGAGGACGATGCCGGCTCCCAAGCCGGTGCGCATCTTGGACCCGTCAAAGTGCATCCGCCAATGGGTAGAGTTAGGAGCCGGCGGTAAGTACTGGGTCTCGGCCCAGTCGACGAGGAAGTCGGCCAATGCTTGCGACTTGATGGCGGTGCGGGGTTGATAGAAGATCGTGTAAGGCGCCAATGCAATGGCCCATTTGGCCACCCGGTCGGATGCATCCCGGCTGCCTACGATCTCGGCAAGCGGGGCAGTGCACACGACCGTGATGGGGTGCTCTTGGAAGTAGGGCTTCAGTTTCTTGGCAGCGAAGTACACCCCATAGCACACCTTCTGGTAGTGCGGGTAGTTTTGCTTTGAGCTGGACAGCACTTCGCTGAGATAGTACACCGGCCTCTGGACTAGCTGGGCTCGGCCTTCCTCCGGGCGCTGGACCACAACAACAGTGCTGACGACTCGGCTAGTCGCGGCGAGGTAGAGGAGCATGGGCTCCTTCTCAGTCGGCGCAGCCAGGATAGGCGGAGTGGTCAGCATTTTCTTCAACTCATGGAAGGCTTGGTCGGCTTGATCATTCCACTCGAAGTGAGTGGACTTCTTCATGAGTCGGTAAAGGGGGAGAGCCTTCTCTCCTAGTCGGCTGATAAAACGATTCAGGGAGGCTAAGCAGCCAGTGAAATTCTGCACATCTCGCAGCTTGGTGGGAATCTCCATCCTCTCGATGGCCTTGATCTTGATGGGGTTGCACTCGATGCCGCGTTCGGAGACCAGGAAGCCTAGCAGCTGGCCGGCTGGCACTCCGAACACGCACTTCTCGGGGTTGAGCTTGATCTGGAATCGGCGCAAGTTGGCGAATGTTTCTTTCAGGTCTTCCAGCAAGGTACCACGCTTCTCTGTCTTCACCACAATGTCGTCTACATAGACGTGGGCATTTCTGCCGAGTTGTTTCAAGAGGCATTTCTGCATGCAACGCTGAAAAGTGGCACCGGCATTTCTCAAGCCGAATGTCATAGTCAGGTAGCAGAAAGCTCCAAAGGGTGTGATGAAGGCAGTCTTCAGGCGGTCAGCTGGGTCCAACTTGATCTGATGGTACCCTGAGTACACATCCAAAAAACTTAACAGCTCGCATCCGGCTGTGGAGTCTATCACTTGGTCAATCCCTGGCAGAGCAAACGGATCCTTTGGGCAGGCCTTGTTCAGATTGGTGTAGTCTATACACATACGCCACTTGTTATTCTTCTTCAGAACCAGAACTGGGTTGGCAAGCCACTCTGGAAAGAACACTTCCATGATAAAGCCAGCGGCAAGGAGCCGGGCTATCTCTTCTCCCACAATTCTTCGGTTCTCTTCTGACAGTCGGCGGAGGGGCTGCTTGACCGGCTTCGCATCAGCTCGGACATGTAATTTGTGCTCGGCGAAATCCTTCGGGACACCCGGCATGTCCTTTGGGGACCATGCAAAGATGTCTCGATTCTCACGGAGGAAGTCGACGAGCTCGCCTTCCTATTTACTGTCCAAGTTCGCCCCAATGACAGCGAACCTCTCCGGGTTCTCCGGGTCCAGAGGTATCTTCTTCGTCTTTTTGGCAGGCTGGAAGGAGCCCTGCGCATCACAATCCTTGGGGTTGGGGGACAAGGCCGGCTGCTTGCCGGCCATGGCCACAACCCGTTCCAACATCTTCTTCTCTTCTGCCACCACGAGGGACTCGGCCAGCCGGCTACTGGCCATGGCGCACTCGATGGACTTCTTGTAGTCGCCGGCTACTGTGATGATCCCCTTCGAGCTCGGCATCTTCATCTTTAGGTAGGCGTAGTGGGGCACAGCCATGAACTTGGCCAGAGCAGGTCGGCCAAGCAGTGCATGATAGGGGCTCTCCAAATCCACTACCTCGAACCATATTGCTTCTCGGCGGAAATGATCTTTGTCTCCGAAGAGAACATCCATTTTGATCTTGCCGATTGGGGAGCAAGACAGGCCGGGGACGATACCATGGAAGATGGTGCGGCTCGGCATGAGCTGCTTTGCTTTGATGTTCAGCTTTTCCATGGTATCGTGGTACAGTATGTTGATACTGCTTCCGCCGTCTATCAGGACGCGGGAAAATCTGGCAGCTCGCCTCTCCGTCGTGAGGGTGACGTCCAAGACCATTGCATAGGAGCCAGGAGAAGGCATCACCTCTGGGTGGTCGGCCTGGCTCCAGCTGATTGGCTTTTCTGACCAGTGCATGAACTCGGGGGCGCTGGTGGTGACTGCATTCACTTCTTGGTGCTGTCGGCGTCGGCTGCGCTTGTCGTCGGCTTGACTAGTGAAGATGACATAGGCGGCGTGCTCTTCGGGGAATTCGTCTTGGATGGCGCCGACTGCCGGCCGAGCCGCCGGCTGCTGGGGGGCTGGAGGCGGCGGGCCGGGAGGCGGAGGCCGCAGCATTCCCTTGCCCTTGGTGATGCGGGTGAGCCAGTGGCATTTCCGGGTTGTGTGGTTGGACGGCTTCGCGCCGCTGTGGAACTTGCAGGGGGCATCGAGAGCTTGTTCGTAGGAGAAAGACGGCTGCCAAGCCGGCCTTCCACCCTTCTTCTTGGGAGCAGGCCGTTCATCGGGCTGCTCGTCTTCAACTGTGGCCACCTGCCGACTGGAGGAAGTCGGCATGGGGGCCTTGCGCTTGTGATCGTTCTGGTAGGGGCGCCGATTAGGGTCGCCAGCCGGCATCTTGGGAGCCGGAGCAATCACCTTCCCAGAGGCGTCTACTCTCAGCTCGGTCTTCATCGAGGAGTCGGCCGTGGCATATTTGTCCGCGATGACCAGCAACTCGTCGAGGGTAGCCGGCTCGTCGCAGAGGAGTCGGTGCTTGAGGAGGGTGCCCTCTCGGCACCCGGCGGTGAAGTACTCGATGGCCTGGACCTCGTGCACCCCCTCGCAGGAGTTGCGGAGCTCGGCCCATCGCGTGAGGTAGTTGCGGGTCGACTCGTTGGGCCCTTGGACGCAGAGGGAGAGCTGGCGAGGCTTGGGAGGCCGCTTGTAGGTGCTGGTGAAGTTGCGGACGAAGACTTCGGTGAAGTCCAGCCAACTGTTGATGTTGTACGGCTTGAGGCTATTGAGCCATGTGCGCGCCATGCGTTGCAGCATGAGGGGGACGTACTTCACGGCGACGCGCCGATTGCCGTTGGCTATGCTGACGGCCGTGGAGTAGTCGATGAGCCAATCTTCCGGCTTCACCGAGCCGTTGTACTTGGGCGTGTCTCTGGGGAGCGAGAACCCTTTGGGGAAGGGCTCGTCGTGGATGCGGGGGCCAAAGCATGGCGGGCCGACATCGTCTTCTTCTTCTAACGCCAAGGATCGAGCAAGGCGGTCGATCCTGTGGGGGGCGTCGTTCTCGCCGACTCCTTCTCGGCGGCCGAGTCGGTCGCCAAGAGTCGGGTGCGTGATAGGCGGCGGAGTGAGGCGTCTTTCTCTTCGAGGCGGGGGAGGAGGCAGATTTCCTTGGTGTTCAACCGCTCGAGGGCGGCCTTCCGCGTCGCGCTCGATGGTAATGCGAGTCCGGCTGCGGCTGGCAGCCGGCTCCTTGTCTTTCTTCTGGCGCGCACCACTCGCAGTCGGCGAGCGGGACGTCGCGGCATGCTCTCGGCGCGGGGGATGACTATCAGCACGAGCGCCGGCTTCGTGCCGTTCTGCAGCCACATCGAGCAGCTGCTGGATCCGTCTCGTCATGTAGGGGAGCTCATCGGCTCCCAGCCCATTGAGCTCTTCTGCGGCCGCCTGAGCGGCTCGCAGATTCTCGAGCGGGGTGGCGTAGACGGGGCCATCTGCGCCCAGCATGCTGGCGACGGCCGCGCCGCGCTTCTGGACGAAGCCGGCTCGGATCGGGCCGCTAGGCGGCGGTGTGCCGAAGGCAGCGCGGTCGACTTCGCGCTGATGGGCCTCGGTGAGGCGTCTCAGGGAGGCTATCTTCTGGCCCTCCGCGATGAGGGCAAGGCGGCGTGCCTCCAGGATCTCGGCGTCGGCGTCGGCCGGGATGGGGACGGAGAGGTCGTGCATTGCCGCTTGTAGGGCGTCGTGGGCATTCTCGCCCGAGTTGGCGACGTGGCTGATGACCAGCACTTCGGTGACAGCACTGCTGCCGCTGTCAGCTCGAGGGAGGGGGTCGTCGAAGACCACCACGTCGGAGGGGTAGGCGTCAAGCGATGCTGTGTCCGAGTCGATGAGCATCGGGTCGGTGGAGCCGACCGACTCCATGTCTGCAGCAGGCTCCCTGGAGACGTGAAGCTGGTCGAGGAGGCTGACGAGGCGGTTCTCGGGGTAGTCGGTGCCTGCGTCGGACGCAGGCTCGTCGGAGATGCGAGTCTCGCCGAGCAGGTCGGCGAGGCGGCTCGCTGCGCAGGCGTCGTCGACGCCTTGCAGCGCGTCGAGGCAAATGCCATCGGGCGCGGCAGGCTGGCTGCGCTCGCGGGGGAGGAAGAGGGTTCCCATCCAGAACAGGTCTCCGGACGACGGTGCACCTGGCCCCACGGTGGGCGCCAAATGTCGGGTGGTTGGTGCGACATATGCCAACGGATGGCTTATCATTGTGGGTGCCAATAAAACATCGCCGATGCCTGGAAACGGGATGAGGCGAAGACATGCACGCCGGCGGATCTTACCCAGGTTCGGGGCTCTCCGAGGAGATAACACCCCTAGTCCTGCTCTGCGGGGTCTCCGCATGATCACTAGATCGAGAAGGGGTAGCTACAATCGCTCCTAGAGCTGTTGGGATCAAGGGAGAAGAAGAACAAGGCTAGCTCTTGCTTCTCTCTATCTATGGTGTGTGTGTGTGTGCTATGCTTAGAAGCCAACCCTTTGCATGGGTGCTCCGGGGGGTTTATATAGGCCTACCCCCCGGGGGTACAATGGTAATCCGGCTGGGCACTTGTCCCAGCCGTCAGCGTCTACGCTTGCCGGCTTCTCCGCCGGATGTTGGGTCCCGCCGGCTGCCGGCTTCTTGGTCGACAGGCCGGCCCCACCGCCTAGGGTCTTGTCGGCGGCTTCTTACTGTAGCCTTGCCTCTGATGACGAGGGCTTTGTCGAGGTAAGCGTGGCTACAGTGGGCCGCCTCGGGGGCTCTCACTGTAGCCTTACCTCGTCTTGTCTCCTTAATGGGGCTCCTGCTTCGAGGAAGGGGGTAGCCGGCTTCTGGGGGCCGGCTACGCCCTTGGCCGACTGGGAGGAGGCCGGGCCGCCTCCGCGCCTCTCTCTGGCGGAAGGGGCCCGCGGCCCGCGGGCCGTACGGGAGTCTGTCGTGGATGACGTTGAGGCTAGCATGGCTACAGTGCCGAGCCGCACGGGAGACGGCCGTCCCGTACGGCCTCCTGTAGCCATGCCCGCCTCGGGCTTCGGGGGTAGTGGGCCGCACTATGGCCACATCCCGTCTTGTCACCGTTATGTGGGAGTAGCTTTGGTGGTTGTGGTCTCGGCCGGCTTCTTGGAGTCGGCGTCCTTCTTGGCCGGCTTCTTGGAGTCGGCCACCCCATAGTCATCCTGGGGAGGGGTTGCTGAGGCTGGGTCGCCTTCCGGAAGTCGGCTTCAGAGGTAGCCGGCCAGGGAAGGCGGCCCAATGCTTGGAGTGCTTGGAGGCCCGAAGGCCTGATAATTTTTCAGAAGAACCAGGGGCAGTCGGTTAGGCTACCCGTGGCCATTTACTCCGACACATTTCACGCTCGATCTTAGTTGAACTGCACAAATGATATCCAAATTATAGTTGAGCATTCCAGGAGCTTCACAACCAACCTTGATGTTGCTCAATTTTATTGCAACTAATGAAGAAGAAGCTCTGTGGGTTTTGTTTTTTGATGGAAATGGAACCGGGGCTGGAGCCCTTTTCTTAAAAAAAATGAAGAAGCTGCTAGCTCACGGGACATTGCTTCAGTTTAGGTGAACTGCACCAAAAGGTCCCATGAATTGAATCATCCATGTTGGTGACTGAAAGAGCCAGCTTCAGCATCCCAGTCTAAGCACCCCCGGCCTCCATCCTTGCGACGCACGGTACACCTCGTTTGCCACCTGCTCGACCCTAGTGTCACTGATAAAATGAAGTAATAATACAGTTAAAATAGAGCGAGTGTCATCTCTATCATTTCATTTCCAATGTAGATAAAGAAAGTGCTTCTCTTTGTTAATGTATGTTTCATCTACTAGTCCCATTGTTAATGTTTAAGCGTTTCTGCAAACTGGGGTGCTTAATTTTAGTTGATATGTACAAAAATAGAGATTCGAATGTCTCAAGGCGCCTCCTTGTACTACCGTTGTACACTGATGTTCATCACTGGCAGAAGGTGTATCTGGGAGACTTGGGACGATGTCCAGTATGAGGAGTACCGTATGAGGCGTCGCAGGGCCCATCTCGCCCTCGCGCGTGGCATACTATGATACTATCGCAATATTTTCTTCTATTTATTTTGTGTGTTTCATCAACTAGTGCCACTATAATGTAATCACGCTTTTTCATTATATGTGCAAACAGGGTTATTCAGCTGCATTTTGGTGGAACTGCACAAATGTACGTATGGAACCGGCATATATGCAGAGTGCGAGGTGTGCCAAGTAAAAATTACCGACACCAACCATGCTGCATGCACGCATTGGCATCCACCACCACCAGTGGGATGTGTGGCGCTCTCTGTGGACGGATCTTTCTCGGCAGCAAATCATCTAACCAAATACTAGTAGCTTATATTGGCAGTTTTCTAGGGAGTACTCTTTTCTGAAAGAAGCACCAATCTATTTTTCTTTATTTGTACACTGTGTCACAACTTTGACCCAAAGGACCAGAGCTATTTTAGGGTGATTGGCATAGTACTCGGAGAGTGATTGTAAGCATGATTTTCATTAGCTGTCACACTGATTGTAAGCATGAGCAGGTGGAAGATTAGGTTAGTGCGAAGCTTACCTTAAACCCTACCGCCGCCGTTGAAATGAGCGAGCGTCGAGGGAACCGTGGAGAATGGCGGGGAAGCGACGTCGCGCCATCCGGCCTCCTCTAGCAGTGGGAGAACGAATACTCCTGTGGCTCCGGCTATCAATGCACCCTCATGAACGGCACACCATACTCGATCGATTCATTATCCTCTGGGTGCTCGACCTTCGACCTGTACGCCCACCACCTCCGCCTGACTGTCACCTCAGGCGAATCTGTCTGCTCCATCGCCCAGAGGAGATACTCGATGAACTCGGAGGACTGCGGCGTGACTGCCGCCGAGGAGTACATGTACATCACCGCCCTCATCGCCGCCGTCTCGCTCTTTCGCATACATTGCCACATGGCCCGCACCGTCCTCGAAATCTCCCACTCATTGTCAAACCAACTAAGGATCTCCTTCAACCTAGCTAACTTTGCCTGGTCGCCGCCGGCGATCTGCCTGATTCCCTGCTGCATCCTCTCCATAGATGTCCTTCTAAGTGGTCCGGTGCTAGCTTTGGAAGATGGGAGGAGAGACGGTGGTCTTGCAATAGAGAAGAGGGAGAGGCGAGACGGTGGTTTTGGAATGGAGATGATGGAGAGGAGAGGAGGTGGTTTTGCAATGGAGAAGACCAGAAGAGGGAGAGGCGAGACGGTGGTTTTGGAATGGAGATGATGGAGAGGAGAGGAGGTGGTTTTGCAATGGAGAAGATCAGAAGAGGGAGAGGCGAGACGGTGGTTTTGGAATGGAGATGATGGAGAGGAGAGGAGGTGGTTTTGCAATGGAGAAGAGGGAGAGGAGCGTGCGGCAGCAATTTAGGATTGGACGAGAGGGCCGGCGCGCTGTGACTGGATAAAAATCAAAATCAATTTACCTTTCAATTAAGAAAGCGACCCCACATTAACTAGTCTCCCTTTTATTCTGGGTCATAATTGACCATGATTTTCGCACATAAAATATATGTTATACGTTGCAAAAATAATATAATTTGAAAGTACATTCAGATACGAACCAAAGGATACAATTTTTGGTGACATGCATTCACATTTTGCTTGTCAAATACAGTACGTGGTCAAACTTTGACCCAAAATACGCAAAACAACAAAAAAATACTTCCAAGACCAGCGCCGCTCTTCCGCTCTTCTCCTCTTAAACCACCGCCGCTCCTCTCCTGTCCCAATCTAAATGCAGCGCCGCTCCTCTCCTCTTCCATTTCAAAACCACCGCCCCTCCTCTCCTGTTCCAGTCCAAAACCAGCGTCGCTCCTCTCCCGTTCTAATCCAAAACCAGCGCTGCTCCTCTCCTCTTCCATTCAAAAACCACTGCCGGCGAGTGAAGGTGCTGTGGAGAAGTAGATCAATGGAGGAGTACAACCGATACGTGAGGATCGCAGACGGCGACCCTGTGAAGCTAGCTAGGATGTTGGAGATACAGTCTTGGTTTGACAACACGGACCAACTAGCGGCGACGGCGACATCCATGGCGAAATATCTGCAACAGAGCGAAAAGGCGGCGATACTCCCGGAGGGAGTCGCGCCGGAGTACATAGAGCTGCTCCTCTGGGCCATGGAGCAAACAGATTCACCGAATCCGACCGTGAGGGAGCGGTGGTGGGAGTATCGATCCCAGATGGAGCATCCACCAGAGATTGAAGGATCGAGCATCTACAGGGTGCCGTTTGTGAGGGTGTCCTGCCAGAGCGAGCCGGTGGAGTCTTCGTCGACCGAACCCAACTACAAGAGGAGAAAAGCAGTTGGCCCGACGACGCTTCCCCACCATCGTCTCCCTCGCCGTTCACATCGTCTCACGGGGCGGCTGTCTGCCGTCGAGGAATAGGAGGGGGCTGCCCCCCCCCCAGCCCAATAGTCGGGCAGGATGTGAATTGTCAGGAGGAGCTTAGGGTTGTCAGTATTTGCAGGTTGTGAATTGTGTTTTGTGTTGTGTATTTTGAGAGTACTTTCAGATATGAATGTCTTTTGAATTTCAGATTTGCAGTATTGAGCATATGAAGTATTTTATGAATTCTAGAGATCTATTTTTAGCACTTAAAAATATGTAGTTTCATAGGAGTATAAAAGTGCAGACAATGTGATTCTCAGAGAAGAAACTACAAGTTTCAGTTTCAGATAAGAAACTGCAAGTTCAGTTTCAGATAAGAAACTGCAACTTTCAGAGGCAGAACATTTATATTAACACGGTCTTTTCAAATAGGGTTAACATCATGTTGGAAGTTTTATTCATGGTCGAAAATGGAACTACCAGCCAGTTAGCATCATGCTGATCAACATTCATTCATAGCACATCTTCATATGATGCACAGTCAAAATGCCCACACAATGTCGAGTGTGCGAAACACAGAGAAAACGAGGGACGAAGTTTTGGCAAGTGTTGGACGTGGTTTTGGGCTGCCCCGTCTAGGCCTGCTCCCTCCTCCCCGCGGTCGGATCTGCTGCCGCGCAGGACTCACTACCCCACCATACTCCCATCGCTGGCCTAGCCATCCCTCTACTCACCCACACCTGCTGTTATTCTCCGACGACGGCAGACGAACCAGTAAACCCTCGTACAGTCGTACTCCCCTCCGCGTGGGAAACAACTGCCGAGTCTTCCCTGCCTCCGTGTCGTTCCCTTCCTAGGCCTCGCCGTCATCCACCGCCCTGGTGCTCTCGGTGCGGCCTGGTCAACGTGGTCAACGACCGACATGCATCTGAAGTGGACTGTACGTGGAGAGGCCGACAGCTAGGTCCACGGCCGCACACAAGGAAATGCCTCCTTATTACGTGCAAAATAATGATTCCTCCACCTGACATCAGGGACCCATCGAAAGGGCCTCTGTATTTCGCGAAAAAAACGTTACCGCCGCTGGCAGCTCGGACCCACCAGCTATATCTTCGCACGCAAGGAAGTGCCTCCTTATTACGCACAAAAAAATGAATACCCCCCTACTAGCTGGGACCCACCATGGTGGGAGGCTGACTTGTGGGCCTACTAAGTTGACTGGGATGGGGGCCTTTGTCAACTTTAGTCAATATGAACGATTCTAGTTCCAGTGACCGTACGATGTCCATCCAACGGCCGTAGTGCTTCTTCAACCTCTGGTCTACTTGCTCCAGCCGCCCAAAGCAGCGCCGATCGTGCCGCATGCTCCTGCCTCCCGTGGCCGGCTGTGCTGCCGCGGAGGCCTCACCGCCCCTACTATTCCCACCACTGGCCAGGCCCTGCTGCGACGGCAGCCTCACACCGTAGCCGAACTAGTGAACCCTCATACTCCTCTCCGTGCGGGCTTCCACTGCCGCGTCTTCCCCGGCTCCGCGTCGTCCCCTTCCTAGGCCTCACCGTCGTCCACCGCCGTGGTGCTCTCCGCGCGGCGTGGTCAACGTGGTCAAGGAACGACTTCCATCGGAAGAGTACTGTACATGGAGAGGCTGACAGCTAGGTCCACGGCCACAACCCAGTTTTTTGTGATTTGCCAAGTAAGTCGCTTTGTCAGGCCTGTTGGGCTGTAAATCTTTCAAGACGAGGAGAGCTTTCATTCGGCTGGCCGAGAAAATGGCCTATCAGTAATGAGAAATGGGCTGTACATTTTTAAAACACATCAAACTGGCAATTAGTTTCAAATATCTTTTTTTCATTTCGAGATTTTAAATTACATTAATTTTTATGCGTGGAGAATTTGTTGGATTTTATATTGATATACATTTATTTTTAAAATCAGTTTGAATGTGAGTTGAAATTTCGGGATTAAAAACAGTTCGGACCGCACCGAAATATGCAAAATTTCGTATAATTTTTTAACCGTGGCCACAATATGGGCTGTAATGCTAACAAAAAGAATATGGGCTCCAAAAAAACCTTAATAATTAGCAAATGGGCTGTAAATTATTAGAAATAATGGCAGATGTGTTGTATGTTGTTTTCCACAGATTTGAGGCTTTCCTAAAAAAAAGGTTGATGCACAAGCAGTGACTGTTGGATGGCCATCCAACGGCCGTCGTGCTAATTCAATCTCTGCTCTTCCTGCTCCAGCCGCTCAAACAAGCGCCGGCGGGACTGCCTGCTCCCTCCTCCCCGCGGCCGGCTCTGCTGCCGCCCAGGCCTCACCGCCCCGCCGTACTCCCATCGCTGGCCTAGCCATCCCTCTACTCACCCACACCTGCTGTTATTCTCCGGTGACGGTAGACGAACCAGTAAACCCTCATACAGTCGTACTCCCCTCTGCGTGGGAAACAACTGCCGAGTCTTCCGTGCCTCTGTGTCGTTCCCTTCCTAGGCCTCGCCGGCCTCCACCGCCCTGGTGCTCTCGGCGCGGCCTGGTCAACATGGTCAACGACCGACATGCATCTGAAGTGGACTGTACGTGGAGAGGCCGACAGCTGGGTCCGCGGCCGCACGCAAGGAAATGCCTCCTTATTACGTGCAAAATAATGATTTCTCCACTTGACATAAGGGACCCACCGAAAGGGCCTCTGTATTTCGCGAAAAAAACGTTACCGCCGCTGACAGCTCGGACCCACCAACTATATCTTCGCACGCAAGGAAGTGCCTCCTTATTACGCACAAAAAATGAATACTACCCCTGCTAGCTGGGACCCACCATGGCGGGAGGCTGACTTGTGGGCCTACTAAGTTGACTGGGATGGGGGCCTTTGTCAACTTTAGTAAATATGAACGATTCTAGCTCCAGTGACCGTACGATGTCCATCCAACGGCCGTAGTGCTTCTTCAACCTCTGGTGTTCTTGCTCCATCCGCCCAAAGCAGCGCCGGTCGTGCCGCATGCTCCTGCCTCCCGTGGCCGGCTGTGCTGCCGCGGAGGCCTCACTGCCCCCTACTATTCCCACCGCTGGCCAGGCCCTGCAGCGACGGCAGCCTCACACCGCAGCCGAACCAGTGAACCCTCGTACTCCTCTCCGCGCGGGCTTCCACTGCCGCGTCTTCCCCGGCTCCGTGTCGTCCCCTTCCTAGGCCTCGCTGTCGTCCACCTCCATGGTGCTCTCCGCGCGGCGTTGTCAACGTGGTCAAGGAACGACTTCCATCGGAAGAGTACTGTACGTGGAGAGGCTGGCAGCTGGGTCCACGGCCACAGCCCAGTTTTTTTGTGATTTGCCAAGTAAGTCGCTTTGTCAGGCCTGTTGGGCTGCAAATCTTTCAAGACGAGGAGAGCTTTCATTCGGCTGGCCGAGAAAATGGCCCGTCAGTAATGAGAAATGGGTTGTACATTTTTAAAACACATCAAACCGGCAATTAGTTTCAAATATCTTTTTTTCATTTCAAGATTTTAAATTACATTAATTTTTATGCGTGGAGAATTTGTTGGATTTTATATTGATATACATTTATTTTTAAAATTAGTTTGAATGTGAGTCGAAATTTCGGGATTAAAAACAGTTCGGACCGCACCGAAATATGCAAAATTTTGTATAATTTTTTAACCGTGGCCACAATATGGGCTGTAATGCTAACAAAAAGTATATGGAATCCAAAAAAACCTTAATAATTAGCAAATGGACTGTAAATTATTAGAAATAATGGCAGATGGGATGTATGCTGTTTTCCACAGATTTGAGGCTTTCCTAAAAAAAGGTTGACGCACAAGCAGTGACTGTTGGATGGCCATCCAACGGCCGTCGTGCTTCTTCAATCTCTCCTCTTCCTGCTCCAGCTGCTCAAACAAGCGCCGGCGGGACTGCCTGCTCCCTCCTCCCCGCGTCCGGCTCTGCTGCCGCGCAGGCCTCACCGCCCCACCGTACTCCCATCGCTGGCCTAGCCATCCCACTACTCACCCACACCTGCTGTTATTCTCCGGCGACGGCAGACGAACCAGTAAACCCTCGTACAGTCGTACTCCCCTCCGCATGGGAAACAACTGCCTAGTCTTCCATGCCTCCGTGTGGTTCCCTTCCTAGGCCTCGCCGTCGTCCACCGCCCTGGTGCTCCCGGTGCGGCCTGGTCAACGTGGTCAACGACTGACATGCATCTGAAGTGGACTGTACATGGAGAGGCCGACAGCTGGGTCCACGGCTGCACGCAAGGAAATGCCTCCTTATTACGTGCAAAATAATGATTCCTCCACCTGACATCAGGGACCCACCGAAAGGGCCTCTGTATTTCACGAAAAAAACGTTACCGCCGCTGACAGCTCGGACCCACCAGCTATATCTTCGCACGCAAGGAAGTGCCTCCTTATTACGCACAAAAAAATGAATACTCCCCCTGCTAGCTGGGACCCACCATGGTGGGAGGCTGACTTGTGGGCCTACTAAGTTGACTAGGACGGGGGCCTTTGTCAACTTTAGTCAATATGAACGATTCTAGCTCGAGTGACTGTACGATGTCCATCCAACGGCCGTAGTGCTTCTTCAACCTCTGGTCTTCTTGCTCCAGCCGCCCAAAGCAGCGCCGGTCGTGCCGCCCGTGGCCGGCTGTGCTGCTGCGGAGGCCTCACCGCCGGCGCTGCAGCGATGGCAGCCTCACATCGCAGCCGAACCAGTGAACCCTCGTAGTCCTCTCCGCACGGGCTTCCACTGCCGCGTCTTCCCCGGCTCCCCATCGTCCCCTTCCTAAGCCTCGTCGTCGTCCACTGCCCTGGTGCTCTCTGGGCGGCGTGGTCAACATGGTCAAGGAACGACTTCTATCGGACGTGGACTGTACGTGGAGAGGCTGACAGCTGGGTCCACGACCGCAGCAAGGAAGTGCCTCCTTATTACGCGGAAAATAATGATTCCTCCACCTGACAGCTGGGACCCACCGGACGGGCCACTGTATTTCATGAAAAAAACATTTCCCCCTGACTGCTGGGACCCACCAACTACATCTTCGCACGCAAGGAAGTGCGTCCGGGCAAAAAAAAAACGATTCGCCCCCCTGACTGCTGGGACCCACCAGCTACATCTTCGCAGGCAAGGAAGTGCCTTACAGTCGGGACCCACCTGGTCGGCGCGTACATAGCGTTGTCATTCCGGTCGCGAACGTGTACATACATATATACTGGTGGATGTAGAGGCGCGCACGTGTCGTAGTAGAGGCGCGTACGTGTCATAGTAGAGGCGCGCACGTAGCATGTACACGTACGTACAGAGGCCAGGGTGCAAGAAAGAAAATATGGCCACATATGTGTACATACGGGCGGGGTCTCGAACGCCTACTCGCGCATACGTACGACCAGGGCTCGTGTACATGTCTGGGTCGGAACGGAGAAACAGCGTCGTCGTCGTGTTCATGGGGAGGCAACGGAATGCATCGTGTTCATGGGGAGGCAACGGAATGCGTCGTGTTCATCGGGAGGCAACGGAATGCGTCATGTTCATGGGGAGGGGTGTGGCGTACCGCAAAAGGAGGAAACGGACCTCCTACGGCCGAAACGGGGGTCCTGTTGATTGGGAGGAGTGTGGCGTACCGCAAAACGGAGGAAACAGACCTCCTACGGTCGAAACGGGGGTCCTGTTGATCGGGAGGGGTGTGGCATACCGCAAAACGGAGGAAACGGACCTCCTACGGTCGAAACGGGGGTCCTGTTGATCGGGAGGGGTGTGGCGTACCGCAAAACGGACGAAACGGACCTCCTACGGTCGAAACGGGGGTCCT
>NC_057799.1:520468124-520471259 GCF_018294505.1 Triticum aestivum | reverse complement strand
TCGCTGTTCATCCAGAGGCAGCATCGATCGGCTTCAGTTAGCAGCAGTAGTGAAGGAATCGCTCGATCGGGTTCAGTTAACAGCCATCGATCGATCGCTCGGGTTCAGTAACGCGTAGCCTGTAGTGCAATCACTCGGGTTCAGTTAGAGCCCAACGCCTTGCTCGGGTTCAGTTAGAGCCAATGCCTCGCACACACGTGCGTACGTGTACAAGAGAAACGCGCATTGCTCGGCCCCCGACCTCCCACCGTAACCGGGAACTCCCCGAAATTTTCCTCGCCCTCGCTTCTACCACGGTTTTTTCCGTCATGGACGGCCCAAAGAATGTCATGCAGCTGCGTCTTCGGCCCGCCCAGGACGAAAAGCCCATTTTCTGTCATGATTTTTTGTCATAGAAGTAGGAGCCCACCACATCTATGATGATACCAGGTTTTGTCACAATTATCGTCATAGAAGTGTCATATGTATGACAGAAAAAAAAATTCGTTCGGCCCAAAATGTCATGGATGTGCCTTTTTTTTTGTAGTGTATTACACCAATATAAATAAAGAATGAGTTCACAACAGTACCAAAAGTGGTGATTTATTTTCTTATACTAACGGAGCTTATGAGATTTTCTGTTGAGTTTTGTGTTGTGAAGTTTTCAAGTTTTGGGTAAGGATTTGATGGGCTATGGAATAAGGAGTGGCAAGAGCCTAAGCTTGGGGATGCCCAAGGCACCCCAAGGTAATATTAAAGGACAACCAAGAGCCTAAGCTTGGGGATGCCCCAGAAGGCATCCCCTCTTCCGTCTTTGTCTATCGGTAACTTTACTTGAGGCTATATTTTTATTCACCACATGATATGTGTTTTGCTTGGAGCGTCTTGTATGATTTGAGTCTTTGCTTTTTAGTTTGCCACAATCATCCTTGCTGTACACACCTTTTTAGCGGGACACACATGAATTGCGATTTATTAGAATACTCTATGTGCTTCACTTATATCTTTTGAGCTAGCCAATTTTGCTCTAGTGCTTCACTTATATCTTTTTAGAGCACGGTGGTGGCTTTATTTTATAGAAATTTTTGAGCTCTCATGCTTCACTTATATTATTTTGAGAGTCTCTAAACAGCATGGTAATTTTCTTTGGTTATAAATTTAGTCCTAATATCATAGACATCCAAGAGGGATATAATAAAAACTTTCATATAAAGTGCATTGAATACTATGAGAAGTTTGATTCTTTATGATTGCTTTGAGATATAAAGATTGTGAAATTAGAGTCATGCTAGTGAGTAATTGTGGATTGTAGAAATACTTGTGTTAAAGTTTGTGATTCTCGTAGCATGCACATATGGTGAACCGTTATGTGATGAAGTCAGAGCATGATTTATTTATTTATTTATTGTCTTCCTCATGTGTAGCGGTCGGGGACAAGCAATGGTCTTTCCTACCAATCTATCCCCCTAGGAGCATGCGCGTAGTACTTCATTTCGATAACTAATAGATTTTTGCAATAAGTATGTGAGTTCTTTATGACTAATGTTGAGTCCAGGGATTATACGCACTCTCACCCTTTCACCTTTGCTAGCCTCTCTAGTGCCGCGCAACTTTCGCCGGTACATACACCCACCATATACCTTCCTCAAAACAGCCACCATACCTACCTATTATGGCATTTCCATAGCCATTCCGAGATATATTGTCATGCAACTTTCCACCGTTCCATTTATTATGACACGTTCTATCATTGTCATATTGCTTTGCATGATCATATAGTTGACATCGTATTTGTGGCAAAGCCACCGTTTATAATTCTTTCATACATGTCACTCTTGATTCATTGCACATCCCGGTACACCGCCAGAGGCATTCATATAGAGTCATATTTTGTTCTAAGTATCGAGTTGTAAGTAAATAAAAGTGTGATGATCTTCATTATTAGAGCATTGCCCCATGTGAGGAAAGCATGATGGAGACTATGATTCCCCCACAGGTCGGGATGAGACTCCGAACGAAAAAAAAGAGCCCAAAAAAAGAGAGAAGGCCCAACAAAAAATGAGAGAAAAGAGGGAAGGGCAATGTTACTATCCTTTCCACACTTGTGCTTCAAAGTAGCACCATGGTCTTCATAATAGAGAGTCTCCTATGTTGTCACTTTCATATACTAGTGGCAATTTTTCATTATAGAACTTGGCTTGTATATTCCAATGATGGGCTTCCTCAAATTGCCCTAGGTATTCGTGAGCAAGCGAGTTGGATGCACACCCACTTAGTTTCTTTTTGAGCTTTCATAAACTTATAGCTCTAGTGCATCCGTTGCACGGCAATTCCTACTCACTCACATTGATATCTATTGATGGGAATCTCCATAGCCCGTTGATACGCCTAGTTGATGTGAGACTATCTCCTTCTTTTTTCTTCTCCACAACCACCATATTCTATTCCACCTATAGTGCTATGTCCATGGCTCACGCTCATGTATTGCGTGAAAGTTGAAAAAGTTTGAGATCGTCAAAAGTATGAAACAATTGCTTGGCTTGTCATCGGGGTTGTGCATGATTTGAATCTTTTGTGTGATGAAGATGGAGCATAGCCGGACTATATGATTTTGTAGGGATAAGCTTTCTTTGGCCATGTTATTTTGAGAAGACATAATTGCCTTGTTAGTATGCTTGATGTATTATTGTTTTTATGTCAATATTAAACTTTTGTTTTGAATCTTATGGATATGAACATTCATGCCACAATAAATAAAATAAAATCAATAAATATGTTAGGTAGCATTCCACATCAAAAATTCTGTTTTATTATTTACCTACTCGGGGACGAGCATGAATTAAGCTTGGGGATGCTTGATACGTGTCCAACGTATCTATAATTTTTTTATTCTTCCATGCTATTATGTTATCTATTTTGGATGTTTTATATGCATTAATATGCTATTTTATATTATTTTTGGGACTAACCTATTAACCTAGACCCCAGTGTCAGTTTCTGTTTTTCCCTTGTTTTTGAGTTTCGCAGAAAAGGAATACCAAAAGGAGTCCGAACGGAATAAAATCTTTGCGATGATTTTTCTTGGACCAGAAGACGCCCAGGAGACTTCGAGATGAAGTCGGAGGAGCCACGAGGCGGCCACAAGGGTGGAGGGCG
>NC_057799.1:520393697-520467795 GCF_018294505.1 Triticum aestivum | reverse complement strand
TGACCTAATTCTTTCGCCTATATATTCACATATGTTCCCAAACCACCAGAAGCATCCACGAAAAGACTTTTCGACCGCCACAACCTTCTGTACCCGTGATATCCCATCTAGGGGCCTTTTCCGGCACCCTACCGGAGGGGGATTCGATCACGAAGGGCTTCTACATCAACCCTATTGCCCTTCTGATGAAGCATGAGTAGTTTACCACAGACCTACGGGTCCATAGCTAGTAGCTAGATGGCTTCTTCTCTCTCTTTGATTCTCAATACCATGTTCTCCTCGATGTTCTTGGAGATCTATCTGATGTAATATTCTTTTGCGGTGTGTTTGTCAAGATCCGAGGAATTGTGGATTTATGATCAGCATATATATGAATAATATTTGAATCTTCTCTGAATTCTTATATGCATGATTTGATATCTTTGTAATTCTCTTTGAGCTATCGGTTTGGTGTGGCCAACTAGATTGGTTTTTCTTGCAACGGGAGAAGTGCTTAGCTTTGGGTTCAATCTTGCGGTGTCCTTTCCCAGTGATAGTAGGGGCAGCAAGGCACGTATTGTATTATTGCCATCGAGATTAAAAAGATGGGGTTTTCATCATATTGCTTGAGTTAATTCCTCTACATCATGTCATCTTACTTAATGCGTTACTCTGTTCTTCATGAACTTAATACTCTAGATGTAGGTAGGAGTCGGTCGATGTGTGGAGTAATAGTAGTAGATGCAGAATTGTTTCGGTCTACTTGACACGGACGTGATGCCTATATTCATGATCATTACCTTAGATATCATCATAACTTTACGCTTTTCCATCAATTGATGGACATTAATTTGTTCACCCACTGTAATATTTGCTATCTTGAGAGAAGCCTCTAGTGAAACCTATGGCCCCGGGTCTATTTTCCATCATATAAGTTTCCGATCTACTATTTTGCAATCTTTTACTTTCCGTTCCATAAACCAAAAATACCAAAAATATTTACTTTATCGTTTGTTTAGTTTCATCTATCTCTATTAGATCTCACTTTTGCAATAAACGTGAAGGGATTGACAACCCCTTTATCGCGTTGGGTGCAAGTTGTTTGATTGTTTGTGCAGGTATTGGGTGATTTGTGCGTTGTCTCCTACTGGATTGATACCTTGGTTCTCAAACTGAGGGAAATACTTATCTCTACTTTGCTGCATCACCCTTTCCTCTTCAAGGGAAAAACCAATGCAAGCTCAAGAAGTAGCAAGCCAGGCAACTATAGTGTGTGTCGTGGAGCTATCGACAGGAAGGGGAACCCTATCCCCCTCCGACACGCACTACAAAAAAAGACACATCCGTGACATTTTGGACCGAACGGAATTTTTTTCTGTCATACTTATGACACTTCTATGACAATATTATGACAAAACACGGTATCATCATAGATGTGGTGGGCTCCTACTTCTATGACAAAAAATCATGACAGAAAATGGGCTTTTCGTCCTGGGCGGGCCGGAGACGCAGCTGCATGACATTCTTTGGGCCGTCCATGACGGAAAAAACCGTGGCAGAAGCGAGGGCGAGGAAAATATCAGGGTGTTCCCGGCTACGGTGGGTGGTCGGGGCCGAGCGATGCGCATTTCTCTCATACACGCACGCGCGTGGGTGCGAGGCGTTGGGCTCTAACTGAACCCGAGCGATTGCACTACAGGCTACGCGTTACTGAACCCGAGCGATCGATCGATGGCTGTTAACTGAACCCGATCGAGCGATTCCTTCGCTACTGCTGCTAACTGAAGCCAATCGATGCTGCCTCTAGATGAACAGTGAGCGTTGCTGGGGGGTTTGGATGAACAGTTTCCGGTGGGGGTGGATGAACAAGACCCCGTGGCATTGCCTCTGGATGAACTGGACCCCGATCATTTGAGCCGGTTGGGGCTGGATGAACAGGACCCCGTGGAGGGCAGGATGAACAGGACCACCTCGTGGAGGGCATGATGAACAGTAGATGGTGGAGGGCTGGATGAACAGTAGCCCGTGGAGGGGTGGTTGAACAGGAGCCCGTGGAGAGGGCTGGTTGAACAGTAGCCGGTGGAGTAGCGTGCGGTGGAGGCTGGATGAATAGGAGCCCGTGGATGTACAGTCGCAGGTGGAGGCTGGAGGAGGTCGACGGTGGATGAACAGTAGCCCGTGGAGGCTGGAAGGGGTCGACGGTGGAGATGAACAGTATCCTGTGGAGTCCCGTTTTGCGGTACGCCACACCCCTCCCGATGAACAGGACCCCCCGTTTCGACCGTAGCGCTCCAACACAAGTCCGTTTCCTCCGTTTTGCGGTACGCCACACCCCTCCCGATCAACAGGACCCCCGTTTCGACCGTAGGAGGTCCGTTTCCTCCATTTTGCGGTACGCCAGACCCCTCCCGATGAACAGGATCCCGTTTCGAACATGGCCGGTCGAACAAAAGGCTGTTTCCTCCGTTCTGCGGTACGCCAGGCCTCGTTTCCATCGGCTGTTCCGTCCAAGCCGGTTGGCTCCCACGCGTTCCGTTGCCTCCCGATGAACAAGTCGCATTCCGTTGCCTCCCCATGAACACGACGACGACGTTGTTTCTCCGTTCCGACCCAGCCATGTACACGAGCCCTGGCCATACGTACGCGTGAGTAGGCGTTCGAGACCCCGCTAGTATGTGCGTACGTGGCCGTATTTACTTTCTTGCACCCTGGCCGTTGTACGTACGTGTAAATGCTACGTGCGCGCCTCTACTACGACACGTGCGTGCCTCTACATCGACCAGTATGTACGTACACGTTCACGACCAGAATGACAACGCTACTGTTTGACACGAGAAAAATCTTATAAGCACTCCGTTAGAAGGGAAGAGGAGCATGGATTTCTCTCATGCACCCGGGAAAAAATGTGCGGGTGTGCCAGTGTACCGCAGTACAAAAATGGTATGGGAAGCAAGTATTTCATTAATCTCATCGGATAAACAAAATTACAAGATCCCATAAAATGGAATGCACTCCGTGGCCTACTAGCGCGGCCTGCCTGTAACGATTGCAGTCTCTAGTTCCCGGGGCCTCGAAAAGCTCCCTGTTAATTACTCCCGTGGGTTGCTCCGCGAGATACCTCCGATTAAGCCGTGTGGTCGTCTTCGCCGTCTTTGCTTCGCGTTCTCCATGCATGATGATGATGATGGTGTGTGTGGTGTGGGCAGCGGCAAAGCCCATGTCCTCGTCGGTACACGTGCCGCTCAAAACATGGCTTTGTGCTAGCCATGTCCGCCCTCGCCGTCGCACCTCGTCGGTCTTGACAGCGTTGATGTAGTCGATGTTGAAGTTGCATGGGTCCTGCTCTGCTCGGACTTCTAGACGATGTAGCGGCTTCGTTGGGGTACGCAAGGGGTTCGCCTCGCGGGAGTATTCTTATGGAGACCGGCGTCAGTGTAAAACCAACGCTCGCTCATATCGGCAAGGCCGGCGTGGTTGGCACCTCGTCTCGGCTGGACGCCGAGTTTACGGCGGTCCGTCAAGACAAGGGACACCGCCTCACGGGGCCATCGAAACTTAGTGTTGGTGAAGCCATGTCGCCTCCTCGCCATCACGCCTCGTCTTCATGGGCTCTGGGCCACGGAGAGCACCATGTAGTGGTACCTCGTCTCGACTGGATGCCGAGTTTACAGCGGTCTGCCAAGACAAGGGCACACCTCACGGGACCGTGGTAAGGGTTGGTAAAGCCATGTTGTCGCGTAGTGCCTCTTCCTCGCATAGCGGGCTTCATGTTGCGGGCAGCACCAAGGGCGTGTGTCATCTTCATGACTCCGGGCCGCGGGCTCCATCTTTACGAGGTAGACATCGGTGGTGTCATCCCGCGAGCTCCATGCCTCCGTCCTCCGTGACACCAGCTTGATGATGTTAATGATGGACGTCATCCTGGCAAGCTCCATGTCCTCGTCGTCCTCCGCGGCACACGGCGGCATCCCAGCGAGCTCCATGCCTCCGGGATCCAGCATGATGATGTTGACGTTGGTGGCGTCCTCCTTGCGAGATCCACGCCACGATCCTCTGCGGTACCGGGTTGATGATGTCAACATTGGCGTCGTCTTGGTGAACTCCGTGGCGCCATCCACCGCGGCATGGCGGCGGCATCCTCACGAGCCTCCACGCCTTCGTCCTCCGTGGCGCCAGCTTGATGAGGAAGACTATGGGCGTCGTCCTGGCGAGCTCCGTGGCACCATCCACCGCGGTACGATGGTGGCATCCTCGCGAGCCTCCACATCTTCGTCCTCCGTGGCGCCAGCTTGATGCAGAAGCCGATGGGCGTCGTCCTGGCGAGCTCCATATCGCCATCCTCCACGGCACGATGACGACATCCTCGCGAGCCTCCATGCCTCCGGGCTCCAGCTTGATGAGATGTCAACGGCGTCCCCAACGAGCGCCACACCTACGTCCTCCTTGCGTGCTCCACACCGCAATCCCCCGCTGCACTGTGTTGATGATGTTGGCGATGGACCTGGTGGTGTTGATGCAGTCTCCTTGTCCTGCGTCGTCGTCCACTGGTACGAGAAAGAGCGCCGCTTCGTCCGCGGCCACCACCGCCGGGTCTGTCGTCATCCACTGCCTCGATTGCGCTGGGTACGAGAAGAGCGCTTATCGTCCGCGGCCACCTCCGTTGGGCGCATCGTCGGCCACCTCGACAACACCTTGTACGGGAAGAGCGTCACTTCGTCCGCGGCCACCTCCATTGGGCACGTCGTCCATAGCCTCAACCGCTCCTACGAGAAGAGTGCCACATCGTTCGCAGCCACCTCCGTTGAGCGCGTCGTCCGCCACCTCCGTAGCACCGGGTACGAGAAGAGCGCAGCATCGTCCGCGGCCACTTCCATTGGGCGCGTTGTGCGCTGCCTCCATTGCACCAGGTACGAGAAGAGCGCCGCATCGTCCACGGTCTTTCCCACTAGGCGCGTCATCCGCCGCCTCTGTTGCACCTGGTATAGGAAAAACAAAAAAAAGTACGTACCATATAGAAAGAAGAGGACGTGCTAGCCGTTGCACATATCTCCCGAGTGCCCAATCATTATTTCGGCCGCGTGCTCAGCTCCATGACTTGTGAGCTTGGAACCCATCCGTCGTGGGAGCGCCGCGCTCGTTCTCTCATCTCCATGGTCTCCCGGTTAATTGCTTTGCTGCTGGAGATGCATCGCCTCCGGCTGAGTGGTGCTCCGACTTGGTGCCTTGTTCTCTTGATGCAATCTGCTATACTAAGAATATAAATGAAACGACAATGAAGTGAAGGCACCGTATGTGCCCTTGCGTGCATGTGCCATGCAACGCTGGATGTCTCCAGGCCCGCTAAAGAACTAGCTTGACTTGACATGCAACGGCCTCATGTGTGCTCCATCGCCGTGGTCGAGCTCGGACCGGGTGTCACCACCGCCACCGCATCCTCTCACATGTGTACTTGCACCGTCGTGAACCAGGCCGCCGTACACGCTACCGCCGCCGGCGGCGCGTTTCGCCTGGGCGGCTTCCGTTTCCTCTCCTCTTCCCTGGTTGCGTGAGATCCTTCTGTCTTGGTTGTGTTCGTCCCTCCTGTATTTATAGGCTGAGGGGCTGGGTTTGTTGGGGAGTCGACGTGCAGCCTCCGGCTTTAAGTTTCCTTTCCATACGCCCAATCCTGCACCACACAAGGAAAGCTATGTGATATGTATCTCACGCATGGCTAGCTTCCTTTGATGATCCTTCAAGTCAGTTGCATCTGTTTCCAATCTTAAAACTTGCCGGTTGTGGCTGTTTTTTCCAACTTTGTAACCTGCCGATTGTTCTTTGCTCGTCGTCCAAGTTGATCGACTACCTGGCCTGCCAAATCCCATCCTTGTACGTGGGCATCAAAATACTTAATAGCAAAATCTCAGGATCATACATGTAGATGTAACTCGCCCCACACCTAATACATGCCTATATTTCATGTAGGTACATAGTTCCGCTTGCCGGTATTTGGATACACATACGTGCGCGCTGCCGGACGGCCGTAGATACCCGAATCCGTCATTACATACTAATCCTTGCATGCAATTGATACGTGACCTGGTGCCATCCATGCGCCGTGCACGTACTCATGTATAACTAATCCAACAACTCAAAGGGTGTGCACTATGCACATGTGCATATTTTTCCCTTAAATTGTGCATGACATTACTGACATAGCCATACACACTTATGGGCACTCCTTGCTCCATTGATATGTTTAACTTATTGAGAAAAGTGAAAATTGGGACAAATTATTTTCATGCTATTTCTTTTGTACAAAATCTCGTCAAACAGCTACGTACGCTTCGACTAGGTGGGTCCCAACTGTCAGGCACTTCCTTGCGTGCGAAGATGTAGCTGGTGGGTCCCAGCAGTCGGGGGGCGAATCGTTCTTTTTTTTGCCCGGACGCACTTCCTTGCGTGCGAAGATGTAGCTGGTGGGTCCCAGCAGTCAGGGGGAAACTTTTTTTTCACGAAATACGGTGGCCCGTCCGGTGGGTCCCCGCTGTCAGGTGGAGGAATAGTTATTTTGCACGTAATAAGGAGGCACTTCCTTGCTGCGGCCGTGGATCCAGCTGTCAGCCTCTCCACGTACAGTAATCTTCCGATGGAAGCCGTTCTTTGACCACGTTGACCACGCCACGCCGAGAGCACCAGGGCGATGGACAACGGCGAGGCCTAGGAAGGGGATGACGCGGAGCCGGGGAAGACGCGGCAGTGGATGCCCACGCGTAGAGGAGTATGAGGGTTCATTGGTTCGCTGCGGTGTGAGGCTGCCGTCGCCGCAGAATAATAGGGGTTGTGGGTGAGTAGAGGGATGGCCTGGCCAGTGGTGGGAGTAGTAGGGGGCGGTGAGGCCTCCGCCGCATCGCAGCCGGCCACGGGAGGCAGGAGCATGAGGCACGACCGGCGCTGGTTTGTGCGGCTGGAGCAAGAAGACCAGAGGTTGAAGAAGCACTACGGCCGTTGGATGGACATCGTACGGTCACTGGAGCTATAATCGTGCATATTGACTAAGTTGACAAAGCCCTCCGTCCCCGTCAACTTAGTAGGCCCACAAGTCAGCCTCCCACTATACTGGGTCCCGGCTAGCAGGGGAGTATTCATTTTTTTGTGCGTAATAAGGAGACACTTCCTTGCATGCGAAGATATAGCTGGTGGGTCTGAGCTGTCAGCGGCGGTAACATTTTTTTCGCGAAATACAGAGGCCCTTTCGGTGGGTCCCAGATGTTAGGTGGAGGAATCATTATTTTGCGCGTAATAAGGAGGCATTTCCTTGCGTGCGGCCGTGGACCCAGCTGTCAGCCTCTCCACGTACAGTCCACTTCAGATGCATGTCGATCGTTGACCACGTTGACCAGGCCGCGCCGAGAGCATCAGGGCGGTGGACGACGGCGAGGCCTAGGAAGGAAACGACACGGAGCCAGGGAAGACTCGGCAGTTGTTTCCCACGCGGAGGGGAGTATGACTGTACGAGGGTTTACTGGTTCGTCTGTCGTCGCCGGAGAATAACAGCAGGTGTGGGTGAGTAGAGGGATGGCTAGGCCAGCGATGGGAGTACGGTGGGGTGGTGAGGCCTGCACGGCAGCACAGCCGGCCGCAGGGAGGAGCGAGCAGGCAGTCCCGCTGGCGCTTGTTTGAGCAGCTGCAGCAGGAAGAGCAGAGATTGAAGAAGCACGACGGCCGTTGGATGGACATCCAACAGTCACTGCTTGTGCGTCAACCTTTTTTTAGGAAAGCCTCAAATCTGTGGAAAACATCATACAGCCCATCTGCCATTATTTCTAATAATTTACAGCCCATTTGCTAATTCTTAAGTTTTTTTTGGAGCCCATATTCTTTTTGTTAGCATTACAGCCCATATTGTGGCCGTGGTTAAAAAATTATACGAAATTTTGCATATTTCGGTGCGATCCGAACTGTTTTTAATCCCGAAATTTCGAGTCATGTTCAAACTGATTTAAAAAATAAATATATATCAATATAAAATCCAACAAATTGTCCACGCATAAAAATCAATGCAATTTAAAATCTTGAAATGAAAAAAAGAAATTTGAAAGTAATTGCCGGTTTGATGTGTTTTAAAAATGTACAGCCCATTTCTCATTACTGATAGGCCATTTTCTCGGCCAGCCGAATGAAAGCTCACCTCGTCTTGAAAGATTTGCAGCCCAAGAGGCCTGACAAAGCGACTTACTTGGCAAATCACAAAAAAACTGGGCTGTGGCCGTGGACCTAGCTGTCAGCCTCTCCACATATAGTACTCTTCCGATGGAAGTCGATCGTTGACCACATTGACCACGCCGCGCCGAGAGCACCAAGGCGTGGACGACGGCGAGGCCTAGGAAGGGGATGACGCGGAGCCGGGGAAGACGCGGCAGTGGATGCCCACGCGGAGAGGAGTACGAGGGTTCACTAGTTCGGCTGCGGTGTGAGGCTGCCGTCGCCGCAGGGCCTGGCTAGCGGTGGGAGTAGTAGGGGCGATGAGGCCTCAACGGCAGCACAGCCGGCCACTGGAGGCAGGAGCAGGCGGTCTCGCCGGCGCTGGTTTGGGCGGCTGGTGCAAGAAGAGCAGCGATTGAAGAAGCAGCAGGACCGTTCGATTCAAATCCAACGGTTACTGCTGCTAGGATCGTTTGTTGACTAAGTTGACAAGCCCTGCGTACGCATCAACTTAGTAGGCCCACAGGTCAGCCTCCCAACCGGTGCGCCCCAGATGTCAGTGGGAGGAATCATTTTTTCGCGTAATAAGGAGGCAGTTGATTGCGTGCGGCCAGGCCAGCAGAGGGAGTAGGGTGGGCCGGGGAAGCCTGCGCGGCATCAACGCGGGACACAAGAGGAGGGAGCAGGCAGTCCCGCCGGCGCTAGTTTAGGCGGCTGGAGCAGGAAGATCAGAGATTGAAGAAGCACGTCGACCGTTGGATGGACATCCAACAGTCACTGCTGCTAGAATCGTGTGTTGACTGACAATGCCTTGCGTAAACAAGTCAACCTCGAAATCTGTGGCGTGTACAACCCATTTGCTATTATTTTTATAATTTTTACTCATTTTCTAATTCATATGGAATTTATTGCAGCCCGTTTTCCATTTTTACAATTGCTGCCCATTTTCTGGTTAGTACCAGGGTTAAAAAATTAATTAAATATGTGGGAAATTTTGAAAATTCACAAATTTTTGCTGGGGAACAAAATATTCTTAATCCAAAAATTAGTAGCCATGCTAAAACAAATTTAAAAATAAATTAGTACTATGTCATGTTAAATCCAATGAAATACGTATAAGATATCAGTGAAGAACAAAAACAAAAAAAGAAACTAATATCCCATTTGCTATAATTTTTTTGGAATTTCCAACCCCTTTTGATATTACTTTTAACATACACTGACCATACTCTTTGGCCAGGCCGGAATGCATCCCTCCTCGTCTTGAAAGATTTGCAGCCCAGTAAGTCGGAGAAAACAAATAGGCCTAGCTTGGGTATTCTTCAAAAAGAAATATTGGGCTACCTATTTTCCCAAAGAAAAAACTGTTGGGCTCGTCATGTTGTTAGACGGGCCACAGAGACCGCACAACCCAGTTTATAGCCAGCTCCTCCGAATTACTACTAAAAAAAGTTGTGCAATTCTGTCGTTAATTGACTATACGTTGAAAATGATGTGGGTCCTAGATATCAGCAGGGTGGATTAGAGTAAAAAACGAGGGGTTCATCTGAGTAGTAAAAGAGGCGCTTGCTTGTGTTCGGGAGTGGACCTGGTGGGTCTGTACTATCATACTCACAACTACAGTCCTCTCCCGATTCACTATGTTGACAGGGACCATTTCGAAAAAACTATGTTGACAGGGCCGGACGGCGGCGCCGCCGCGAGCGCACCAAGGCGGAGGATAAAGTGTTGTCGGCAATGTGCTGGGCTGGGTTGGACATTCTTATTGAAAAATAAAAATGGACAGGATCTATTTACGACATTGACTACGATTTGCATGGGTCCGCTGGTTGCAGGAAGAAAATGCTGGGAGAAAGAAGATTGGTCGCTATCTTTGTCGAAGAATAATATCGACTGAATGTAACGACACTATCATAGGAAATAATATCCTCCTGTTAAATCGTGAATTTAAAGAACTGGTGCGTGAGCATTTAGCTTTATTTAGTTAGTTAGTTATTTATGTTTAGGGGACCATGAGCATGTACCTGGGCCGGATTCATGTGAGAGCCTCCCTTCCAGTTAATTATAAGCTTCTCTATTGAGCCTTCATTAGTGGGCTGCATGTTATCAACAAGTGGAAAATGTGTTCCGTATGAAAAATAGTATGCGCTATGTACGGTACGGGGCACTAAAGGATCGAACCGTGCAACGACTTCCAAAACATTGTGTTTGTCATTCTAACAACACATTTATTCAACCAACACACAAAATATACTACTGATTGTACATTGAAAACAGCAGCAGCCACCAGGGTTGGGGGTGCAACAGAAGCAGTAAGCAGGCCAGAAGAGTGAAGACGCAGCTCTCTCTTCCAAACCAAACATCAGCCATCATTACAAAAGGGCTACCAAAAAGAACAAGTGTATGCATCAAACTAAATAAAGATCCTACTACACCAAGTGTATGCATCTAACTAACTGGCTCAGTTAGACGTTACTATTTATTAAGTTGTGGAGATTGGCTGACGGCTTGAACCAGATGGGTGTCTGACGGGAGAAACTCCAGCCAGCAGGTCGAAGTATGACACTTGCGACCCTCTCTCCTACTTTGGGCTACAGAGCGTGGCGGCACATATCAGGGTATGGTGCATGCAGAGACGCATGGTACGCTGTGTACACACAGTTTTGCCTGATGAACGAAACCGCACTGCCATCATGATCCTTGCCATCGGTTATCTCCTGGTTAATCGGATAATTCAGTCCGACAAACAGAGAGCGTGTACCCAGGCTACATACCAACCTCCAGTCAAAAATTCCTGAAGGCCCAGAGAAGCTGGGATCCTGCTCAAAGACCTTGCAGTGACTGTGATTGTATTCCGCGAAACAACACGTCCGGTACGTGCGAACGATCATCAATCGTTCGCCGTCGTCTAATCGAGCCAGGAACCACCTGCAACTGACATGCCGCTTTTCTTTGAAAGGTTCTGGGATTAGGAAGGGTAGGGACACCAGGCGGCCTACAACATCATATCAAGTTGGAGTCAAATAACCCTAAAAAAGTTGGAGTCAAATAAAAAGGGCTCTTGATGTAGTCAATCTTAAGAACAGCATGTTATGAGCATGAATATTTTTTCAGTAAATGTTGACAGTAATATAAGCAAGCCATCATGATATCATAGGAAAGTAACATACTGCTGTAACAGCCGTTTGTAGCGATGACTGGAGTAGGCCAGCAATACGTCCAGCCATAGAAGGAGTCGACAGCGTAAATGAAGCCCTTGTGTTCAATGGCATCAGAGAACCATGGAGGATGTATGATCCTACGATGGACATGCAGATTTATCCACTTACCGCAGTGACCCGTCAGATAGGCGAGACCACGGTTGAAGAATGCAATTAGCCTGAAGTCTTTATAATTCATAAATCTTGTGGGCACTTGGCAGATTACAACCTTGAGAAAATCAAACTTGGTATCATGTTGGTTACTGTAAGATTCCGAGTATTCTAGGCCACGGTGTCAAAGCAGTGCAGTGTTAATAGAAGGAAGGGGGATCAATCGCCGGGTGTAGACCTCGACGAGCATCCAGCTGCCGCGACCGTCGACGAGCACCATCCAAGACGTGTTCATGCCGACCCAGTACATACCGTTAATGTAGTTGAGGGTGACGGGGATCGGATCGCAGTCAAGGGGGTTGATGCTCGCCACCCTACGATCGTTATGCTGCGTGACACGCCGTTTTTGAAGATCGGGCAGCATCAGCAAGCAAGGAGCTGGCTTAAAAAGCTCTGGCCTGAGGGCTTTGAGTAAACGGTACAGCCTCGACGAGCACGCGGCGAGCGGCATGCTACTGAGATTGTCCACACGCGAAACAATGAGCTTGATTACCTCTGTGGGGAGCGAATTCCAGCCACTCTTTCGGCGGACGCTGCTCGGTTCTGCCATTGTTAGTGCTTGGGTTTCGGATGAGGGGGGAGGCGCCTTAGCGGGGATGAAAGATTGGACGAGGGGGGAGGCGCCTTAGCGGGGATGGAAGAGCGGACAAAGATGGAGAAGTGAATATGTGCTGTAGGAAGTGGACAGGCGATGATGACTACAGCACGCCGCTTGACTTACGAGACACATACCAACAGCGTAGGGTCATATCAAAGTTAGACAACTTGCTTGAGTGATCACAGTACTGGTACTCCCTACAGTACCTGCTACTATGTCCTAACTTGCTTGAGTAGAGTAGTAGTGGAGTAGGACTCTGCTCTACTAGCTACTAGCACCGGAGGAGTAGTATGTTCTAATCTAAAATAGTTACAAACTTCAATGCCCGAGCGTGGAACGACTACGAACCGCCATCGGTGCTTACTCCAATCCTTCAAGTCATGGATTTGTTTCTTTTTAACTTTCTATATGAATCTGTAGCCAGCCTGCAAGTCATGTACACTGTACTGACAGTGGAACCCACAGAGTACTAAGAATACAAGATTAAGGATGCAATTAACTTTTTATAGAGGGAGAATCATACATGCAATTAACTCAAATGGATTGGACGTGACTCTATTATTCTCCAACATGCAAATTTCCTCCCGCGGGCCGGAGTAGGTTTCTCGGTTTGCATGCGGGTTTAACGGAGGGGTTTGATGGAGGCGAGGAGGCATGTTCAGCCGGGCGTGCAGTGGAGGGCGCAGTACTATTCAATTTGACAACTAGAACTAGTATATTATAAAAAACAAAGAAGAGTAGTAGAGATAGAGATAAGAATAGAGACTAGGGAGGAGCACCATATACTGCTTCGTGGGCTACTCCTGCGCTCCATTCGGCGGCCGCAATGTCCCCTACAGCCACTCCCTCCTACGCTCCATTCGGCGGGCGCTGTTGAAATTTGGGGAGCGCACTCTCGTGACTGCTAGCAGCGACGACTTCACCGACGACGACTTCTTCCCCGACCTCGGCAACCTCTTCCTCAACGACTGGGCGACAACCTCAACGCCAATGGTGCTGCTCCCGTTGCACCGTATGTGTTTCTGTCCTTCCTTTTCGAAATCGTGGTAGAATTCATGTTTCTAGTCTGTGTCCTAGATTCGATCTGTTCATGAGCTATGCTAGTCCGCATGATTAGTTTAATCTCTGATATAGCTGTCATGATTTATTTTGTAGTAAATCTCGTAGTAACTTGCTCATATATTCAACTGGCGGAACGTCCCCTACAGCCACTCCCGTTTCATGGACGGCCTGATCGATGCCTCCAAGGAGCCCTTCGTCTACTGCTATGAGTGCCCGGTGCCGTTTTGGGGCTCGTCGGCGGACATCGTGCATCACCTGACGCAGGCGTGCGGCGATCACTACTGGCCCTTGGCGAAGAACATCAAGTACGAGACGTGCTACCCGTTCACCGTGCCGGAGTCGCTGGAGGATCAGCGCAGCCTACTAGTCTGGGAGGAGGACGGCAGCGTCTCCCTCTTGATCGTGGCCACCGGCGAGGCCCGCGCAGGCCACCGCCACATCTCTGTAGTGTGCATCAGGGGCGACGCCGCTGACGCTGACACTGCCACGAGGCCGATGTACGGGTGCATGCTCACTATTACTACCCCTCGGGGGTACGTGGGCGGCGACACTGGCTACGCCAAGCATACTTGGACTCTGCCGAGCTGGGACTTTCCCGCCGATGTGGACATGGAAAGCGCACGGTGTTATTTGAACCCCAACGATGTGCACGGGGACTCCAAGGAGGTTCACCTGGACATCTGCATTATCAAGTTAAATGTTGATCATTAGTCTTTGCTCAATGTAATCCGCTGTCTAAGCATGTGGAGACTTCCATGCATGATCTTGCTCTATTGGAGTATCGCACATGAATAAAAGTGTATCCATTTATGGTTTAGTCTAGAATCTTCCATGTATGAATTTTTACTACAGTACTGGTGAAAGACTTATGATGAACCATTTCTTACATATCCTCTGCCCCCTTCCAAGTCATCCTGATTTAATCCCTTCGTCTAGGTGTATAAGGGCATGGTTAATACTTAAATAGTATAGCCAACTGTTGACTATAAGAAAGTGCCATGTCATCTGTAGCCAACATGTATAACAATGGATACTCAAAAACTAATTCTTGAAGATCATTTCATGCAAAGCACAATAAGAGTTATTTCTTCACAAGTTTTGGATGCAGGTTGAACAGTTGAACGCTTTTGTTTGCAAAAGATACTTTTTTATCTATTTCACCCGGATGTTTGTGAGCTCTAGTGATGAAATAATATCCGAACAAACCTATCGATACCCGTTACACATGAGATGACCCCCACATCCTTTGTCAAAATAAACAACTCCCTGATCAATGCATTTCATTCTTCTGTGCAACGCACGGGCACCTTACTATAGATTAGTACGACCAAAAATTGTACTAACATTATATATAGTATGATAAATGATGATGCATGTCACCTAAAATTATAGGAGTATCATTGAAAACTATGTTCAAATACGAATCCAACGATATTGTTTTTGTTGACATGCACTGACATTTTGTCAGTTAAATCTTCAGTCAAATTCAATGGGGGATAAACCACGACTGATGTAGTCGTACGAGTGTAGAGGGCGGCGCTGCACGTGAGTCTCACCCCGCTCGTGGCGCGGTAGTAAAGCTGTCATATCACAAAACCCAACCACTCCCAGTAATAAGTGGCCTGGTAAAATAAACGGACAAGCAACCATCACATCCCTCCGTCTTTTTTGCATTTCATCTCTCTGCATTTACTTTCTCCGGTTCATCTCACACACTCGACCCCTAGCTACTACTCCTAGTATCCCTAGCTACTACTCCTAGGGCCAGTTCTTTTGGCGGCTTCCCCAGCTTTTCCCATAAGACTAGTCACAGTGGAGAGTAACATTAAGGCGCCTCACTCATTTATTTGGGCTTCTAAACTACTACTAGTAGTACCTCCGTCCTGGTTTATTCCTCACCATTGTAATTTGTGCTAAATTTTGACCAAAGATTTAACTGATAAAATGTTATTGCATGTGACATGCACTAACATTTCATTAGTTAAATTTATGATCAAAATTTGACACAGATTACAATGGGGACCAATAAACCAGGATGGAGGTAGTAGTTATGGGATTACTAATCTAGAAGCCTAAAAGAACTAGCCCCTGGTACTCCTACTAGTAGTAGTACTCAAGTTGGAATTATAATTGCACGGCACAACTTGTAAGGCAAAAAATTAGATGCAGGGTGTAGGAAGCGGTTTGGGAATTTGCATGCCTTTCCGACCAGTGAGATACTCCGTACAAAGTATGACAGAGAAATAAACACAGAGAAGGAAGCTAAAAGTAAACAATCAAACGAGCATTTTTGCATTTGTTTTGCATTGAATCGTTTCACAAGCTTGACTAGTGCTGTTTTTCTACTTTTACAAAAACCGCGTCGTAGTGTTAAAACATGCATTTGCACGTACATAAGTAATAGTAGTACTCCCTCCATCTAGGTGTATAAGTCTTCCCTCTTTCTTGGTCACGGTGCACAACCAAAGATGACTTATTGACCTGGACGGAGGGAGTAGCACAGTCTGCAAGCATATATAGAGAGAGACGTGTAGTGCGATAGTATATGATAAACTTTGTGCTATATGCACGTACTTACAAAATGCGTACGAATACACAAGGTTTCGAAACTTTCCCTTTTACATACTTAATTAAGGACGCTAATAATTCCTGAACGTTCGGGATTTATCATTTGCGTCCCAAAACTAATGAGATCGCCTTACGAAACAAAAATTATACTCCTACTAAAAGCCACGGCGCTCGCAGGAGTGCTTGCGGCGCGCCACGAGTGCCCTGGTGTGCGGCCGTTTCCCAGCGCGCCGACATAACGCCTCTTCCTCAGCCTCGCAACTCGCGAGGTGCTGATTGGCAGCTTGCCGGCGGGCGAGCACGAAATCACCGGTGTGGTGATCCGGCGCCAACAGGTACTCCTCCTCGCTGGAAGCGTGCACCCGGTCCATGTACCTCAAGCGTAGATGAGGCGCTTGGGCCCGACTGCACTCAGGGCTTCGGCACGGGCGTCCTCCGCCACCCTCACGGCCCTCGCACGAGCCTTCTGCCAAAGAGCCAATTGCCTGACTCTCTCGGACGCGACATAGGCCTGCCAGGCAGCTTGTTTCGCGATGCGCTTCTCTTCCTCGGCCTTCTTCTCCACCTCTATTTTGGCGCGCTCTGCTGGAGGCAAAGCCTCCCACAAGGCGACATCCATTTCTTTCCAAAGCTCCTCAAGGCTGGGGGGCTCGGCGGGTGGCGCGGCGTTCTCCTCGTAGCGGGGAGCCGACGCGTCCTCCGACGCGCGTGCTGGCGAGATTGGGAACGCCGACGCGTCCACCTCGACGCATCGCAGCAAGGAGCGGAACGCCGACGCATCCTCCTCGACTAGTGGCGGCGAGGAGCGGAACACCGACGCGTCCACCATGATGCGTCGCGGCGAGCAGCGGAACACCGACGCGTCCTCCTCGACTAGTGGCGGCGAGGAATGGAACAGCGACGCGTGACCGTCCGCGCGGTGCATCGAGGGGCGCCTAGGGCTTGGGAGGGGTGATGCCATGGTGGTCGACATGAGAGGGAGCCAAGGAGGGGGAGGAGATAGCGATGAACGTGAACGTGAGGGGGAGGAGATAGCAATGTCGTGGGAGGCGCAGTATTTATAGCGAGCAATGGTGTGACGCCCGGATAATTAAGCTAGAGTAAACCTCTACAAATGATGCCACGTCACCTCAGTTAAAGTTGATAAACTCACGTTAGTTCAAAACGATTCAAATTCAAATTTAAAGTATAGGCAAACAACAAAAGTTTTTAAACAATAAAACTAAAATGTCCGGGTCGTGCCAAATAATGCGTAGGTAATTATGGTGAAGAAACCACATTTTTATAAAGTATTTAATTGCAATGGGGTAAATAAAACAGTAACAAAAATAAATAAATATATGCCTTTTTCAGTTAATAAAATATTAAGCTAACTTATTTATTTGCCCAAAACTATTGGGGCAGTGGCATATTTATTAAAACTAAATTAGGAACTAGTTTTGTATTTCATTTAAACTATAAAAGGGTGAGACTAAGAGAAAACAGAAACAAGAAAATCAATAAATTAAAACAGAGAAACCCCCTGGCCCAACTGGGCCTCAACCCAACCGACTGGCCCACCATTGCCGGCCTACTTAACCCACCCTAAACCCTAACCTAGTCGATCCCCTCCCCACTCACCCCCGTTCCTCCCCACTCTGGATCTGGATTGGGGAACAAGCCCAGACCCCTGCGCCATAGGATTTAGACCGGCGTGCTGACCTCTCTGTTGTGCCTAGGTAAGGGTGCGACGTGTTGATCTTCTGAGGCCGGGCATGACCCAGGAAAATGTGTCCGGCCAAATGGGATCAAGCATGTTGGGTAATGTGGTGCACCTCTGCAGGGAAGTTTATCTATTCGAATAGTCGTGTCCCTCGGTAAAAGGATGACACGGAGTTGTACCTTGACCTTATGACAACTAGAACCGGATACTTAATAAAACACACCCTTCCAAGTGCCAGATATAACCCGGTGATCGCTCTCACACAGGGCGACGAGGAGAGGATCGCCGGGTAGGATTATGCTATGCCATGCTACTTGGTGAACTTCAATCTACTCTCTTCTACATGCTGCAAGATGGAGGCTGCCAGAAGCGTAGTCTTCGATAGGACTAGCTATCCCCCTCTTATTCTGGCATTCTGAAGTTCAGTCCACCGATATTGGCCCTTTACACAGATACCCCTGCATATGTAGTGTAGATCCTTGCTTGCGAGTACTTTGGATGAGTACTCACGGTTGCTTTTCTCCCTCTTTTCCCCCTTTCCATTCTACCTGGTTGTCGCAACCAGATGCTGGAGCCCAGGAGCTAGACGCCACCGTCGACGACGACTCCTACTACATCGGAGGTGCCTACTACCACGTGCAGGCCACTGACGACGACCAGGAGTAGTTTAGGAGGATCCCAGGCAGGAGGCATGCGCCTCTTTTGATCTGTATCCCAGTTTGTGCTAGCCTTCTTAAGGAAAACTTGTTTAACTTATGTCTGTACTCAGATATTGTTGCTTCCGCTGACTCGTCTATGATCGAGCACTTGTATTCGAGCCCTCGAGGCCCCTGGCTTGTATTATGATGCTTGTATGACTTATTTTTATTTAGAGTTGTGTTGTGATATCTTCTCGTGAGTCCCTGATCTTGATCGTACATGTTTGCGTGTATGATTAGTGTACGATTGAATCGCGGGCGTCACAAGTTGGTATCAGAGCCGACTGCCTGTAGGAATCCCCCTTCCCAACTCCTTGGCCGAGGTTGAGTCTAGACATTGCAAAAACTTTTACTAACATGGTTGTGTGTCTTACGGGCCCACGTTGCCATTGGGTGGTATTAGGATCTTTTATTCCTCGACCTATACTCTGGGACTCTGATCTCTCTTCTAATCGGGTTAAATGATTTTACTAACTCTAACTCTAGGATCTCATGATCGCTTCCACCCGGAGAGCCCCTAAATACAGATGACCGCCCTGCTACACCAGAAAATTCCGAAGATACTCTCCGATGTTCTTTCGAGACTTTGTGACCACCGCTTTTGCTATTCCCGACCACCGATAAATCCTTAAGGATAACTACTTACACTTGTCGTTCATACCTTCATACCCAGTTGCCCTTGTTATTACTTGATACCCTGAAAAATTCTCCGATATTCTAAGAATCCTGTGTGTCTACTACTTTGCAGCTCTTTTCCGCATTAATGCCCATACGGGTAATTCCTCGCACTTACTGAGTGTCCGCTCATTCCCAGTTGTTCATGTGTTTCACAAAAGACTTTGAAATACCATTCGATCTTCCGAAACTCCTGAGCAGCCTATTGTTCTTGAAATTCTTCCTTGCTTGCATCATGGTTAATCCCATAAGTCTAGTAATCATTATTGGCATCCCTTGTCATTATCATTTTGAGTCCATTGATTCAATAAGTTGCGAATGCTCGCAATCCTCAATCATATCCTATAATTCATCCTTTCGGCTCAGACGTCAGTTTGAACATGAGCTGGTTCTCAACCAATTAAATTGTTGTCGATTGTACCCCTAAGTCTATTCAACTTATCCATCCTTAATCAGAGCGTTTGCTTCTGATCCCGTGAATTTGAATCATAATTCCTTTACCTTTGAGATTTGAATTAGTCAGTTGTTTATATAATCCGATGCCCTTGCATTGTTTCTTCCTCTGATCATGCGTCGATGCTCACATCAGCTCCGTTATGGACCATCGGATCCTTTGTTGAATTATCATCCAACAGTGTCCTTTGTATACAAAAATCTCGAGAAGTTCTTTCCCTGATACATAATGCCATTGGTAAATCCTATTCTCGGATTTGGCCAACCATGCTCTGTTTTCGAGCTGGTGATATTTACTATTGAAGCTTGTGGTATATGTTTCCACGATGCCCCGGTGGGTTGAACCTATGCCTTCCTTTATATGTGTGAACTCGAAAGTTTTACGAGCCGTACTCTTCTGGTATTTTTCCAGATAAAATTTCAACACTACAACTTCATTGAACGCGAGAAGTGAATGAAAGGTTGTGCATTGGAGAAGTGGGAGTCGACCTTGAACTTTGTGTTCATGCCCATGGACACGATGTACATCTTCTCATCGAAGCTTCTTTAAAATTAATTATCCCCTTGGTATAAGTTCATCTTATATCCGGGATCTGGCCTTTTGCAATCGTGGTTCCGACCATGTTCTCCTTTAAATACCATTTCCGGTGCAAGTGTAAGCAATTGTCTTCTATAGAGCAATACCCCAGTCCAACCTCTACTTTGATCTATCGTCGAGTATTGCCCCCTGGTATCTCGAGGTTATCACGGAACATCATATCTTCTTATGAGTTCTTCATCAAGTACTACATTCTCACCGATTCCAATTTTCCACGCGTTCTGAGTTGTTAAACACTCAAGGACACGGATTGCTGAATCGAGTCCACATCGCGATTAAACAACTCTTAGTAATCTTCTTTACTTGTGAGTTTGTACTCGATCACGTCATTCCTAGCCTGATCGGCTATATCATTACCATGATGATTTTAACTGTGCTACCTGGTCCTTATTCTTGGAGCACAACTTTTGACAATGAGCTAGGCTTACGTCGATCTTCCTTGTCCATTTGCTTCACCTTGAAGAGCAAGCTTGGTTCCGAGTTGGTATCGTATCCATGGTTCCAGTGACCTTTCGCTGCATCAGTCCTTTTGCTTGATGTAGTCGTTGTTCGATTGCTTCTTCGTGGAGCCTCTCGACAAAATTTGTCATGATCATCATCAGCATTCTGAGCTCTTCCAGGATATCAATTGCATTCATGATGAGAAATACCATCCTTGCCCCTCGATGATTGTGTTATCATCGACAACATTTTTGCCTTCCCCCAACACAAACTTGTTCATGTTTTGTGTTGTACCTTGATTTCCTTGCTACCTGGCTTAGGTTATGTTCTACCTTGTAGTATTATTGTCTTCTGTATCAATAATGTTGTGAGGATTGCTCCACCTCTTAAGAATTCTTGGTATAGTGATACTTCTCGCCATCTACATTCATCTCTTGGGCCCTGTGTTGTTTCTAACCGGAAAACCGACAATTGAACTGTGATGTGCGAATTCAAAACTTCTAGCAACCCTATTTCTTTGAAGTTATTGGTCGATATTTCATTCTTAGACCGTTGGTTATTGGATCACCATTCTGAACATTGATCATGCTACCTAAGCCCATATTATGGGTGCACCATTCAACCAATGGTTAATGGTGTATGTTTTCCTCGAGCATACATAATTATACCATTTGATCTCACAAATGTTATCTCCTTGTTCACATAATTGTGGAGATCCATCTTTTTTTGGATACCACGTTGAATTATTGTTGAGTCCATCAGCCACCTCCTCATACTCTGTAACGCCCATGATGCGGCTATATCTCCCACGTGTCGAGGCACGACTTAGAGGCATAACCGCATTGTGGTTTTGTCGCAAGAAGGGTCATCTTCACACAATCCCATGTAATGAACAAGAATGGGATAAAGAGTTGGCTTACAATCGCCACTTCACACAATACATAAATAAAATCATACATCATTCAAGATACACACATAGGTCCGACTACGGAACCAAAAGAAAAGAAGACAACCCAACTGCTAGATCCCTGATCGTCCCAACTGGGCTCCACTACTGATCAATAAGAAAAGAAACAACACAACGGACAAGATCTTCATCGAGCTCCCACTTGAGCTCAGTTGCTTCACCTGGACTGGTATCATCGGAACCTGCAACTGTTTGGGAAGTATCTGTGAGTCATGAGGACTCAGCAATCTCACACCCGCGAGATCAAGACTATTTAAGCTTAAAGGAAAGGATGGGGTAATGAGGTGGAGCTGCAGCAAGCACTAGCATATATGGTGGCTAACATACGCAAATAAGAGCAAGAAGAGAAGCAACGGAACGGTCGTGATCTAGCAATGATCAAGAAGTGATCCTGAACCCCTACTTACGTCAAACATAACCAAGAAACCGTGTTCACCTCCCGGACTCCGCCGAGAAGAGACCATCACGGCTACACACGCGGTTGATGCATTTTAATTAAGGTTAAGTGTCAAGTTCTCTACAACCGGATATTAACAAATTCCCATCTGCCACATAACCGCGGGCACGGCTTTCGAAAGATAATACCCTGCAGGGGTGTCCCAACTTAGCCCATCATAAGCTCTCACGGTCAACGAAGGATAAACCTTCTCCCAGGAAGACCCGATCAGTCTCGGAATCCCGGTTACAAGACATTTCGACAATGGTAAAACAAGACCAGCAAAGCCGCCCGGATGTGCCGACAAATCCCGATAGGAGCTGCACATATCTCGTTCTCAGGGCACACCGGATAAGTCAAGCTACGAGTAAAACCAGACCTCGAGTTTCCCCGAGGTGGCCCCGCAGGCTGCTCGGTTCGGACCAACACTCGAAGGAGCACTGGCCCGGGGGGTCTAAAATAAAGATGACCCTTGAGTCTGCAGAACCCAAGGGAAAAGGGGATAGGTGGTAGCAAATGGTAAAACCAAGGTTGGGCCTTGCTGGAGGAGTTTTATTCAAAGCGAACTGTCAAGGGGGTCCCATAAATCACCCAACCGCGTAAGGAACGCAAAATCAAGGAACATAACACCGGTATGACGGAAACTAGGTGGCAAGAGTGGAACAAAACACCAGGCATAAGGCCGAGCCTTCCACCCTTTACCAAATATATAGATGCATTAATAAAGATAAGAGATATTGTGATATCCCAACATAAATAGAATCCAACATGGAGCAATCTTCATCTTCACCTGCATCTAGCAATGCTATAAGAGGGGCTGAGCAAAAGCGGTAACATAGCCAAACAACGGTTTGCTAGGAAGGGTGACAAGGTTAGAGGTTCATGGCAATTTGGGAGGCTTGAAGAGCAAGTGAATAGGTAACGCGGCATAGCAATAGAGCGAACGGCTAGCAAGCAAAGATAGAAGTGATTTCGAGGGTATGGTCATCTTGCCTGAGATCCCGCAAGGAAGAAGAACGAGTCCATGAAGAAGACAAGCGGACGTAGTCGAACTAATCCTCACAACTCCGGAAAGAAACCGAAGCTCACGAGAGAAGCAACCCGGAAAGAAACAAACAACATAGTAAACAACCCCCACATACACATGGCATGATGCACAAACAAGTGTGATGCATGTCCGGTTTAAATATGCATGGCAAAGTGCAACAAACAATACTACAAATTAAGTGGAGTTCCATATGCAACGAGTTGCATATTGACGAAACACCACATCAATTATTTAGTTCTCTCTCGTTTATGGACCCAACAATATTAAATGTTTTTAGCCATGGCAAGAGGTGAAGCATATGGAAACTATCTATGAAGGCAAGTTTGAATGAGGCCGGAAATAACAAACGACAATACCGAAAAATCCTCATGTCATTTAACAATTTTAATGCAACCATCAATTATTTACAGTTTAAATGTTGTTATCATGATGTGGATGACATATGCAAGGTTTAGGCAATTTTATGAAAATGTGGACAAGAGCATGTTATGAAGCATTTGGTCACCATGGCGGAAGGAAGGGGTGCCATGGCAACGAATCCGAAAATGGTGCCACGGCAACATATCGGTTCCGGTAGCTCACAGAGATACCGGCACAAGGAGAATTGTGCGGATGTGTGAAACACGCAAGAGAATGGTGGGGTGCTCCCGGTTACCGGGTTTCCACGGAACGATGGCATGACAACGAGGAGGAACATGGAATGACAACTCGAAAACGGTGCAACCACGAGCATCTCATACAACACACATGCATTCGGTCCACGGACGTCGTCTCGGGGTTATACCTTCGAAGCGTGCATTCAGGGTGAATCGCGTTCGAAGTGGAAGTAGTTGTTCACGGGGTCATCATGGAAGTAGTCGTTCTCGCGACGGTAGTGGAAGTAGCGGTACACGCGGAGGTAGTCGAACTTGACGGTTTCGTTACACGGGTCTTCGGCGACGGTAGTGGAAGTAGTGGCACACGTTCGTTTTCGGAGAGGTACTTGACGGGTCCGAGGTCTTTGGGGCGACGGTAGTCGTTCATGTACATAGTCGCACAAGTTTCCGTAGGTGTTCGGGGTCACGGCGAGGAACTCGGCGTTTCGGTGCGGTGTAGAAGAAGTAGACGTTCTCGAAACTCGTAGTGGAAGTAGTGGTACACGGTCGTCGTGGTACTTGGCGAGTCCGCGTAGTAGTAGACATTCCAAGGTACTAGCTGTTGCATGTAGCAGAACTTGAGGTGCTCCTGTAGCAGAACTTGAGGTGCAGTGGTGGCGTGCTCGAGCAAAACCAACGGGGACAGGGCACCGGAGGAGGAACATCGACAGCTTGTCGAGGCGAAGCAGAGGGCCGCGGGTGCTGGGGTTGGCGATGCAGAAGACCACGGCGGCGGTGGCTACTGGCGCGGTGACGGGGAACGGAAGGCGGCAGCGACGAGAGGAGGCAGGCGCAGCGACGGGGAGGTAGTGGAGGCACTAGTCGCGGAGGTCGATGGAGAGTGGCTTGGCGCGGCCGCGGACGAGGGCTGGAGGCGAACGGCGGGTCGACGACGAGCTCGGGAGGGAGCTGCAGCGAGGGTCGTGGAGAGGCAGGAGGCGCGGCGCTTGTCGGAGGAGGGAGGCGAAGCAGCTCGGGGCAGCGGTGTGCACGGAGCGGTCACGGCCGCCGGAGGCGAGGACGCGGGGTCGAGGCAGAGGCGACCGGCGGGGAACTCGGCGTCCATGGCGGCATCCATGGCGGGGCGGCGCTGAGTCGAGGCGCGGGGCGGAGATGATGAGCTAGGCGGGCCAGAGCAGATCGGGCGCGGGCGCGTCGGGGTCACCAACGTCCGGCAGGGCCGCGGCGGTGGACTTCGGCGTGGGAGCCGAACGGAGGCGGGGCGGCGATGGCGCTGGAGGGACGGGGCGAGGGAGCGAGGGGGATCGAGGGCTGCGCGATGCGTGCGTGTGTGTGCGGCGGCAGGAGGAGAACGAAGAGGAGAGAGGGGATCGGGCCAGAGCGTGGTGAGGGCTAGGGTTAGGAAGCTGGTGAGGGCGGCTGGGCCTTAGAGGCCGGCCCAGTGAAGAGGAAAAAATTGACCAGAGGCCTGGCCTAGTGGGATGCGGCTGCTGGGCTTCTCTTCTCCCTCTCTCTTATTTCTCTTTTAGCAGCAAAGTAATAGAGAGAAGAAAAAGAAAGATAGGGTTAGGGAAAGAATTTGCACATGCGGGTAATTTTCTCGGACTCACAAAAATATGCTCGTTCCAGGAAAAATAGAGGTGGCCTGATTGGAAGATTATAAATTCAAATGCATTTGAATTTAATTCAAATGATTTGAAGGAAGTGAGGGTTGGGAAGGTCCAAAAATGTTCGGATTTTTGGTGGGGCTCCGGAATAAGATGAAAAAATATAATGCGAGGTTGGAGACCAAGAATTAAGATAACAAAGGCATTGGGATATTTGCAAGTGTGTTATGGTGAACTCCAACTAATGGAATATTTTAATATAGCTCCCTAAATATTAGGAGGATATGTTATAAAGAGAAATCACCATGTGAATTCCCTCGATTTAAATGGACCGAAGATCCATGCAATTTATTTAGGTGGATTTTTATGCAAAAATTAATGACATGATGGCATGATGACATGATGCAATGCAAAAATAAAAGAGCAAGCACCGAAAGAAACACGCGGCGATCACGAAAAAAATGGAAGTCTTCTGGAGCGTCGGTCTCGGGGCGTTACATACTCTCCTTAGTTTAATGATGAACTCTCGTTTCGGAACTCACTCCCATAGTTCATTCCCTGAGTCTGAGGTATCCTGACACCAATCAGATCTGAATCTCGGTCAGATATGATGGTTGGAACATTTTCCAAGAGTCATAACATTGGTCTTTATATCACCCAGTAAGGTGATGTCATGCCTAGCACACCTGACCGGAGGACCTAGTGTTATAGTTTCCTTCTTAACAAGGTTAACCATTTTTTCCGTGAGGAAATTGAATGCCTTGTTTAATAAGTTTATCCTGGTGGATCCTTTGTGTATCCAAAGTCTGACCTTTGCCTGAAGACCTTGTCAATGCTATCTCGAAGCATGTCTGTGGTGCTCCGATTTTCAACAAGAACATTTGAAGCCCAATGCTAAATGTTACCTGCTCAATTATCCAAACACCGTTGCATGGGTAATGTCATGAAATTTCTCTCCCCTTTCCTAAAGAGTTTTCTACATTATATCCTGCCAAGGATATCATGCTCTGCTTGTCCTTGGGAAGGATATACCCCTGATATATGTGTTTAAACACATTTTCCTTTCCATTATTTGGTTTACCTTTCTTGCTATCTATGTGATCTAAGCAGTAATATTCTCCTGCTTATGTAAACACCTCGGTGTACAATTCTGCCAGCAAGACCCTGTTACTATTGTTGATGACATTCCGGTAACCACCGATGGACAAGAACTTTGCCTATTGGTCTGCCTCATTCAACGAGCAGGAAGATGGTTCTCTTCGTACCTCGCCCTTGGTACCGATGTTGTTGCCGAGATAACCGACGGACTATCCTCTGACATGCCTTGCTTACATGATCGTGCAAGACATCACCGCCCTTCCTAATTTTAACCCACATTGTGGGCCCATAACCCACAGTTCCACAGGATCGAAACCTGACTCTCCTATACACCCCCGGTTTCCAAAGTTAATTCCTCGCACTTGGCCTCGTATGTGATTCACGAGCCACCTTCCAAGAAATCATCAATTCTGGTATCAGACACAATACTTATTCCCATTGCTTTGAACCTCTTTTCGCGCCCTATTTCAGGCATCAAATGATTGCCTGCCCGCTCGAAACTTCCCATGATACCTCCTTACCTTGCTCTCGATATTTTTGTAAGTTTCAATTCGAGAGTTACTTCCGCCACCTTCCTCGATGTCGGGTGGTAGGTGCGACATATGCCAACGGGTGCCTTATCATTGTGGGAGCCAGTAAGACATCGCCGGTGCCCGGAAACGGGATAAGGCGAAGACATGCACGCCGGCGAATCTTACCCAGGTTCGGGGCTCTCCGTGGAGACAACACCCCTAGTCTTGCTCTGCGGGGTCTCCGCATGATCACTAGATCAACACAAGTAGCTACAAGTGCTCCTTGAGCTGTTTGGCTAGGGGAAGAAGAAGGGCAAGGCTAGCTCTCCTTTTCTCTCTATGTGGTGTGTAAAACTCTATGAGATCAACCCTTTGCATGGGTGTCCCGGGGGATTTATATAGGCCTACCCCCCAGGGGTACAATGGTAATCCGGCTGGGCGCGGGTCCCAGCCGTCAGTGTCTGTGCTCGCCGGCTTCTCCGCCGGCCATTGGGGCCCGCCGACTGGTGGGTCCCGCCGGCTGCCGGCCTCTTGGCCGACAGGCCGGCCCCACCGCCTGGGGGCCTTGTCGGCGGCTGGTTACTGTTGCCTCGCCCCTGATGACGAGGGCTTTGTCGAGGTAAGCGTGGCTACAGTGCCGCCGCCTTGCGGGCTCTCACTGTAGCCTCACCTCGTCTTGTCTCCTTAATGGTGCACATGTTTCGAGGGAGGGAGGTAGCCGGCTATTGGGAGCCGGCTACGCCCCAGGACGACTAGGGGAGGCCGGGCCGCCTTCGAGCGTCTCTCTGGCTAAAGGGGCCCGCCGCCCGCGGGCTGTACTGGCGCCTGTCGTGGGTGACGTCGAGGTCAACATGGCTACAGTGCCGCGCCGGACGGGGGATGGCTGACCCGTACGGCGCCCTGTGGCCATGCATGTTCCGGGATTCAGGGGTAGTAGGTTGTACTGCGGCCATGCCCCGTCTTATCACCGTTATGTGGGTGCAGCCCTGGTGGGTGCAGTCTTGGCCGGCTTCTGGGAGTCGGCCTTCTTCATGGCCGGCTTCTGGGAGTCGGTCCTCTTGGGGCCGGCTTCCTGGAGTCGGCCATCTCATAGCTTTCTTCGGGAAGGTTTTTGAGGCCGGGTCGCCTTCTGGTAGTCGGCCTTGGGGATAGCCGGCCAGAGGAAGGCGGCCCCATGCTCTGGATGCTTGAAGGCTCGATTGGCCTGATAATTTTTCGAAGAACCAGGGGGAGTCGGTTGGGCTACCCGTGGCCATTTACTCCGACAGTAGTCCCCGAAGCTGGTTGGGCTTCGAGGCTGAGAGGAGGTAGAGAAGCTCGGTCAGCTTCTTATCTTGACGAGCCAGCTGCTGGGAGCCGGCTTCGGTTGGGTGCGCCGTCTTGGCGAAACTTCTGAAGTCTGAAGGCGGGAGTCGGTTGGTGCGCGCGCCGGGTTGCGGGACGGCCGCCCGCCGCCCACGTACCACGTGGCATCCTCTGGCTGAAAAAAGCCTGCCAACCCACGCGCGCGACAGGACGTCGCCGCAGGCCGGGGGCCCACCACTCCTACGCCTAGGCCCAGGCGCGGATTCTCTATGGCCCAAAGCGGGCCGCACACCTTCCGGCGGTAGTTTCTGCACGTCGTTAGGGCGCAATAATCGCGGGACGTGGGGGAGTGGGCGCAGTTAATCCCACGTTCCCCCCCACGCCTCGCCTCCTCGGCTTCGCCGCACGAGGCTATAAGTAGGGGGAGGAGTGGAAGCGGCAGACGCTCGCACGCTCGTCCTCTCTCCGCCATCTTCTTCCTCCTCCTTTCCGTCGCAGCAGCATCTTGCCGCCGCGCCGTCCCACCAATCTTCGCACCACCCCACAGCTTTGCCGCCGCGGGGTCGTGCTTTCTCCGCCGCCGCACCCTTTCTCGCCAGCTTCTCGCTGTCATGCAGTACAGCGGAGACTGGGACGGCTCCAACGTCCATACGGACCACATCGACTTCCTCCGCAAGGCGCGGCGGTTGCCCGGCAAGGACCAGGTGCGGGTCCGTCTCGCGCTGGAGAAGGAGATCACGCCGGCGCCGGAGGAAGGCGAGCGGGTAATCTTTCGCTCGCACTTCCTGCGCGGCCTCGGTCTGCCCGCGAGCGCCTTCTTCCGCTCCTTCCTCGAGTTTTATCAGCTCCAGCCGCACCACCTCACTCCAAACACGGTGGTGCTGTTGTCCGCCTTCGTCACTCTGTGCGAGGGCTTTCTTGGCGTTCTTCCCACCCTCGAGCTCTGGGGGGGATTCTTCCAAACCAAGCTCGGCACCTGCATGCAAGGCGTGCCGGCTCAGAGCGGCGCCTTCATCGCGATGCGGAGGCCGGCAGCCGACAACCCCTTCCCTGTCATCACGCTGATCCAGTCGATGAAGCGTTGGCAGAAATCGTACTTCTACATGAAGAACGTCGCCCTGCAAGGCGACTACGTCAACTTGCCGGCTTACGTAGCCGGACCGCCGGCTGGGAGGCGGCCCCAGTGGTCCTATCGGGCCGCGGCGTTGTCGCCGGCTGGAGCCGCAGCCGTCGCCCGACTCCGGGTAATGATCCAGTCGGAGGGCCTGACTGGGTCCGACCTGCTGGCCGCCTTCGTCATGCGCCGGGTGCTCCCGCTTCAAAGCCGCCCTCATCTGATATGTCAGATGAGCGGCCAACTCGATCCGAGTCGGATGTGCACCAAGGAGATGCCTCATGACAAGGTGGCTCATATGGTGAATTATCTCGCGAACTGCAAGCTCTCCGCAGAGTGGCAGTTTGGCAAGGAGCCGTACTCCCGCGCTCATCCCCCGCCTGCGGTATGCTTTCTTTATCTTTTCTTCTTTTAGTTTTTGCCACCAAGTTTTTCTTGGCCGACTCTGACCAGTCGGCATGTCTTGGCAAAGCCCTCTCCTTCGACCTGCGGCCAGGACAGTGGGGGCGGATCGCCGATTTCTCCCCGACTGGGCGGAGCATGACTTGGAGGACCCCGACTTGGGGGTGGCCGCCATGGACGACAACACCGAGGCGGGAGGCGGCGAAGCAGGCGGCGACGCAGGCGGCTCCGGGCTTGGAGCCAGCTTCGACGACTGGCCGGATGACGATGAGGCGGAAATCGTCCCACGCCGCCAGCTGGCATCCGACCATGGCGCGGGTTCCTCCGCCGCGCCGCCTGCTCGGGGCGGCGCGTAGAAGCACTGGGCCGCGTCGGGCTTGTTCGGCAGTCGGCCGAAGAAGCCCAAGGGCGGGGAGGCGGCGACCAGACGGGATGAGGCGGCCGCGAAGGCGGCCCGCTTCCGCAAGGTGGTGAAGCAGCCGCAAACGGTTTCGGCGTAAGTGTAGATTCTTTTGCATATTCTTTCTTGTTTTCTTGTCGATTTCTGAATCCTTGTCTTGTCTCAAAAATCAGGGCTCCGCTTTCTCTTGAGCGGGTTGCTGCCGCCTCCATGGTTGGATCGCCGGGAGGATCCGGGAGCACCCGCCGTGTGGACCCCCGCGCCGTGCTTCAAGCGGCGACGGAGCGAAATGCGCGGGAGGCGCGGCAGGAGCGGGAGGCGGAAGAGCTAAGGGCTGCTGCCGCCAAGGCGGCGAAGGCACGTGCCGACGCTGTGGCCAAGGCCCAAGCGGAGGCTGCAGCCGCAGCGACAGCGGAGGGGGCCTTGCTTGTCACCCCCCTGCGTGTCGCGGCGCCCGAGATCCCGGAGCCCCCGCCGGAGGAAGCCGGCGGCGACCTGCCAGGGTTGGAGAGGGAGGACGACGTCGTCGTCCAGGAGAGGGAGGCGGCACCGCCCTCGCCGACCGGGGCGGCCCAAGGCAGCCGGCCTAATGCGCCGCCTGCGCAATCGGCTGGAGGCGAGCCGGCTGTGAGGACGAGCCTGGTGGTCCGCTCGCCATCGCGCCAGCGCGCGGGGAAGGCAACTTCGGCTCCGGACCCGCAGAAGGCCGCGGGCCCCAGCTCGTCGGCCCAGGACGTGGAGACGGCCAGCGCCAGCTCGGGGTGGACACCGGGTGGTGGGACGGCCGTCGTGAACGTGGTGGCACAAGAAGTCTGGAACCGGCTTTAGTCCCAGGCCACAGTGCTGAGGCAGTATAATGACGAGTTCCTCGCGACACGGGCGGCCATTCGGGTGAGTCTTCCCGTTTTTTGCTTCTTGATCTTGGTTTCTTCCGTGGGGGCGCGTCAGCACACCCACTGGGTGTAGTCCCCGAGTTCCGAGTCGGCTGCTGAGCAGGCGGCTTGGAACTTCTTGGTAGGCTTTGTTTGCTATCTTGTTCTCATTCGCTTCTCTGTCTGACTTGCAGGACTACCACAACCTCCGTGCGGCTGCCTTCAACTCCCAGGCTCGGGAGCTGACCCAGAAGAATGCTGATCTAACTGAGAGTCGGGGTAAGTGCTTCATCTTTTATCTCACATGGGGGCGCGTCAGCGCACCCACTGGGTGTAGTCCCCGAGATTCGGGCCGACTGCTGAGCAGTCGGGTCGGATCTTTTTTGACGACTTCTTTCTTATTGCTCTTTTCTTCTCTGCCATATCTGCAACGGCCAACGCCAAACTAAGGGAGTAGCTGGGTGGGACCCAGGCCACCCTTCGCGCTAAGGAAGCCGAGTTCGACCCCTTGGCTCAGGAGCGTGACCGCCTGGTCAAGAAGCTGGCCGACCAGGAGGAGAGCCACAAGGCGGCCCTAAAGGCGGTGCAGGATAGCGAGGCCGCCCTCCAAGCAGAATATGAGACCGAGGCGGTGAGCTGGGCCGAGGCGAGGAAGTCGTTGATCAACGGCTACGGCCAGATCGAAGACTTGGTTGACGGTAGGCCGCCCTCTTCTTCGTTCCTTGCTTGCCGTTTGCCGTTTGGTTCACTCTCTAACTTGGTGTTTTTCTCTTCTTTCTCTTTCTTTCTTGCGCAGAGTACTTCCCTGGCTACTCTACTGCCGCCAACCAGGTCGTCGAGGCCCACTGCGAGGCGCAAAGGCAGGCTGGCGCTGAGATCGTGCCGAACGCTCGCCGGTCGCTTGAGGAACAGCTCCTGGCGATTCAAGCCCGCCTCCAGCCGGCTCACCGCATGCTCCGCCGGCTTCAGCGGGTTAGGGCGCAGGTGCTGGCCGCTCTCTGGCCCGGTGAGGTGATTCCCCACACCCCCAGTCGGACTGCCGACTGGCTGGAGGTAGCGGCCGGCCGCTTTGAGGCCTGGAAGGCTTCTGCAGCTCGGTCAGGCGCCAGGCGGGCACTGGAGTTCGACAAAGCCTAGTATCCTGAGCTGAGCTTGGACCAGCTGGCCACCTGGCGGCAGGAGGCCGACACGGAGCTGGAGCTGGCGCGGCTGGCTATCATCCAGCGTGCCTCGGCGATCGCCGACTACACCGACACCAGCGCCTTTGCTCCTGAGGTGGATGATAACGGCGTTGCCCAGCCGGAGGAGTGGTTCGGGCTGAACCCAGCAGATGGCGAGGACTCGGCGGAGGAGATCGACTCCAGCGATGAGGGCGAGGAGGAGGAGGAGGAGGGTGAAGACGCCGTGCCAGATGGTGGAGCAGCCGGCCAGCCTCAGCTTGACCGTGCCTCCAGCAACAAGGCGCGTGCGAGCGCACCGCCTGCAGCCGGCGATGATCAAGCCGAGACTCGCCAGCCGGCGCTGCCGTCTCCACCGACCAGCCCGGCTCCCCTGCTGCGCCCTTAGTCTAATCTGCCGCCTTTACTTTCCTGTTTTATTACTCTTTGAACAATATTTTGTTAAGTTTGCGCAGTTCCACCCACTGGGGGTGTATTCAAACTATATTGACTGCCGGCCTGTTGAAGGCCTTATGTGTAAATATAATCATGCATGTGTTTGGCTTTCCATTGTTCTTGCTTTTCATCCTTTGGCTGTTTTCTTTGCCGTCCTCCCTTGGTTGCCGCCTTCCCAGCCGGACAGCTGCTCTGCAGTCTGTGGCTGGAGAGGTGCTTGGCCGGTTGGGAGGGAAAGTACTCTAGCTTTCTTGGATTGTAGCGAAGTGACTGGGAAGCCGGCTAGCCGGCTGTTTTGACAGCCGGTAGGCGTGGTTGGAGGCCGGCTTGTGTTATATAAGTTCGTTAGTCCTTAGCCATTTTTCGTGTGGGCATCTTTTCCTGCCTTTGGCTCTTGCCAGTCGGACAGTCGGTTCTTCGAGCTGCGACTTACAACAAGAGAGGGCTCGGGTGCTGGCACACTACTTGTCTGACTTCAGGTAGAACTTTTAACATAACTCAAGGCGGCCAGTCCCCGGGCCGACTAGTCAAACCCGGTGCCAGATAGAGAATCAAATGTAATAGTACATTCATGGGTATGACATTCGTCATTCATAGATAAAGGAGGGTAGTCCCCGAGTGCACCTCGGGGGGCCCGTTGTCTTGTACTTAATACAAAAAGGTAGCGTGATACATACTGCTTTTAACTGTAAAATCTTCTCAGGAGATTGGCATTCCATGGTCGTTCCGACTCCTTGCCGGAATCATCCCTCTTGCGTGCCCTCGGCTTCTGTGCGTCGATCAGGTAGTAGGAGTCGTTGCCTAGGGCCTTGCTGATGACGAAAGGGCCTTTCCAAGGGGCCGAGAGCTTGTGCTGGCCGGCTGTTCGCTGGATCAGCCGGAGCACGAGATCGCCTTCTTGGAAGGATCTTGGCTTGACCTTCCGGTTGTGGTAACGGCGCAAACCCTGCTGGTAGATGGCGGACCGGCTGAGTGCTAACAGCCGGCCTTCTTCCAGTAGGTCGACGCCGTCTTCTCGCGCTTCCTTGGCCTCCGCCTCTGTGTACATGGTGACCCGAGGCGAGTCGAACTCAATGTCAGCTGGGATGACAGCCTCGGCACCATATACAAGGAAGAAAGGAGTGAAGCCGGTTGACTTGTTCGGGGTAGTACGCAGACTCCAGAGGACAGCCGGCAGCTCATCGAGCCAGCAGCCGGCCGAACGCTCCAGTGGTACGACTAGTCGGGGCTTGATGCCGGAGAGGATGAGGCCGTTTGCTCGCTCGACCTGGCCGTTTGACTGCGGGTGGGCAACGGACGCTAAGTCCAGTCGGATGCCCTGTGTTGCGCAGAAACGTGCCAGTGCTCCCTTGGAAAAATTCGTGCCATTGTCGGTGATGATGCTGTGTGGTATACCATACCGAGTGGTGATGTCTGCGATGAATGACATGGCAGTCGGCCCGTTCAGCTTCTTGATTGGCTTCACTTCAATCCACTTGGTGAATTTGTCCACGGCGACAAGCAGATGTGTCATGCCGCCGCGGGCTGTCTTGAATGGGCCCACCATGTCCAGCCCCCAAACGGCAAAGGGCCAGGTGAGGGGGATGGTCTTGAGTGCAGAAGCCGGCAGATGTTGCTTGGAGTTGAAGACCTGGCATCCTTTGCAGCATTTGACTAATTCTTTGGCGTCTTCCAAAGCAGTCGGCCAGAAGAAACCATGGCGGAAAGCTTTGGCGACAAGTGATCTTGAGGCCGCGTGGTGGCCGCATTCGCCATGGTGGATATCCTTGAGGATTGCTATGCCCTTCTCTGGCTCGACGCAGCGCTGGAAGACTCCAGTGACGCTACGCTTAACAAGTTCTCTGTTTATTATTGCGTATGCTCCGGCTCGGTGTTGAACTAGTCTTGCCGAGATCTCATCAGTCAGCAGCTCTCTGTTTACTAGGAAGTTGAGGATGGGCTGGGCCCATGATGGAGCTGTGACTTCTTCTGTTGTCAGTACGGCTACTGTGACCCGGGTGGGTGGGTTGGGTGGTGGAGAGTTGGAGTCGGCCACCGCCACTTGTGTCGCTGCAGTCCCCGGGCCGACTGCTGCAGTCCCCGGGCCGGGTTCTGAAGTCCCCGAGCCGGGTGCGACTACGGCAGTCCCCGGGCCGCTTGTCGAAGTCCCTGAGCCGCCTGCTGGGTTCCCCCAGTCGGATCCGACTGCATCAAGGGCAGGTGGTACGAAGATAGAGTCCGATTCTAGAGACGGCTTGACAGATGGTTTGAGGAGGCGCTGGAGAGAGACGCCGGTTGGTATAGCTTGTTGGGTGGAGCCGATCCGTGTCAGGGCATCTGCTTGCTCGTTGTCGACCCGTGGCACGTGGAGGAACTCGCACCCTTCAAAGTATCCGCTGATTTGCTGGACGAGGAATCGATAGCTCGCCATGTTTGCGTCCTTGGCATCCCAGTCGCCAGATGACTGCTGGACCACCAAATCCGAGTCGCCATAACATAGGATCCGGCGTATGCCGAGTTCTTTGGCTAGCCGGAGCCCGTGTATGAGCGCCTCGTACTCAGCCACATTGTTGGAGGTGGCAAAATGGATTTGCAATGTGTATCTGAGCTTGTCGCCCTTGGGAGAGGTGAGGACGATGCCGGCTCCCAAGCCGGTGTGCATCTTGGATCCGTCGAAGTGCATCCGCCAATGAGTGGAGTCGGGAGCCGGCGGTAGGTACTGGGTCTCGGCCCAGTCGACAAGGAAGTCGGCCAATGCTTGGGACTTGATGGCGGTGCGGGGCTGGTAGAAGATCGTGTAAGGAGCCAGCGCAATGGCCCACTTAGCCACCCGGCCGGATGCATCCCGGTTGCCTATGATCTCGGCAAGCGGGGTAGTGCATACGACCGTGATGGGATGCTCTTGAAAGTAGGGCTTCAGCTTCTTGGCGGCGAAGTACACTCCATAGCACATCTTCTGGTAATGCGGGTAGTTTTGCTTCGAGGTGGACAGTACTTCGCTTAAATAATATACCGGCCTCTGGACTAATTGAGCTCGGCCTTCTTCTGGGCGCTGGACCACGATGACTGTGCTGACCACTCGGCTAGTCGCAGCAATGTAAAGGAGCATGGGCTCTTTCTCAGTCGGCGCTGCCAGGACAGGTGGTGTGGTCAGCATCTTCTTCAATTCATGGAAAGCTTGGTCTGCTTGGTCGTTCCACTCGAAGTGGGTGGACTTCTTCATGAGTCGGTACAGGGGGCGAGCCTTCTCCCCTAGACGGCTGATAAAGCCGTTTAGGGAGGCCAGGCACCCGGTAAACTTCTGAACGTCTCGCAACTTGGTAGGAATCTCCATTCTCTCTATGGCCTTGATCTTCACTGGGTTGCACTCAATGCCGTGTTCGGAGACCAAAAAGCCTAGAAGCTGGCCGGCTGGTACTCCGAACACGCATTTCTCGGGGTTGAGCTTGATCTGGAATCGGCGCAAGTTGGCAAATGTTTCTCTGAGGTCTTCCAGCAGGGTGCCGCGCTTCTCCGTCTTCACCACAATATCGTCTACATAGACGTGGGCATTTCTGCCGGGTTGCTTGAGGAGGCATTTCTGCATCCAACGCTGAAAAGTGGCACCAGCATTCCTCAAGCCGAATGTCATAGTCAGGTAGCAGAAAGCTCCAAATGGTGTGATGAAGGCGGTCTTCAGGCGGTCGGCCGAGTCCAACTTGATCTGGTGGTATCCTGAGTAAGCATCCAAGAAACTCAATAGCTTGCATCCGGCTGTGGAGTCTATCACTTGATCGATCCGTGGTAGGGCAAATGGATCTTTGGGGCAGGCTTTGTTGAGGCTGGTGTAATCTATACACATACGCCATTTATTGTTCTTCTTCAACAACAAGGCCGGATTGGCAAGCCACTCTGGAAAAAACACCTCCATAATGAAGCCGGCGGCCAGGAGCCGGGCTATCTCTTCTCCTACGATCCTTCTCTTCTCCTCCGACAGTCGGCGGAGAGGCTGCTTGACTGGTTTCGTGTCCGCTCGGACGTGTAGCTTGTGCTCGGCGAAATCCTTCGGAACACCCGGCATGTCCTTTGGGGACCATGCAAAGATGTCTCGATTCTCACGGAGGAAGTCGACGAGCTCGCCCTCCTATTTACTGTCCAGGTTTGCACCAATGACAGCAAACCTCTCCGGGTTCTCCGAGTCCAGAGGTATCTTCTTCGTCTCCTTGGCCGGCTGGAAAGAGACCTGAGCATCATATTCCTTGGGGCTGGGGGTCAGGGCCGGCTGCTTGCCGGCCATGGCCACGACTTGGTCCAGCATCTTCTTCTCTTCAGCAATCACGAGGGACTCGGCCAGTCGGCTGCTTGCCACAGCGCACTCGATGGACTTCTTGTAGTCTCCGGCTATGGTGATGATCCCCTTTGAACTCGGCATCTTCATCTTGAGGTAGGCGTAGTGGGTGACAGCCATGAACTTGGCCAGGGCAGGTCGGCCAAGCAAGGTGTGGTAAGGGCTTTCTAGATCCACTACTTCAAACCAGATCGCTTCTCGGCGAAAGTGATCCTTGTCTCCTAAGAGAACATCCATCTTGATCTTGCCGATTGGGGAACAGGACAGGCCGGGTATGATGCCATGGAACACAGTCCGGCTTGGCATGAGCTGCTTCGCCTTGAGGTTCAACTTCTCCATCGTGTCGCGATACAGTATGTTGATGCTGCTTCCACCATCAATCAGCACGCGGGAGAAACGGGCAGCTCGCCTTTCCGTCGCGAGGGTGGCCTCCAACACCAATGCGTAGGAGCCGGGAGATGGCATCACCTCTGGGTGATCGGCCCGGCTCCAGCTGATGGGCCTTTCAGACCAATGCATGAACTCGGGGTTGCCGGAGGCGACCGCGTTGACTTCTTGGTGCTGTCGGCGCCGACTGCGCTTGTCTTCAATCTAGCTCGTGAAGACGACGTATGCGGCGTGCTCATCTGGGAACTCATCCTGAATGGCTCCGACTGCTGGTCGAACAGCCGGCTGCTGGGGGGCTGGAGGCGGCGGGCCGGGAGGCGGAGGCGGCACCAGCCCCTCGCCCTTGGAGATCCGCGTGAGCCAATGGCACTTTCGGGTTGTGTGGTTGGACGGCTTCGCGCCGCTGTGGAACTTGCAGGGGGCATCGAGAGTTTGCTCGTAGGAGAAGGCCGGCTGCCAGGCCGGCCTGCCGCCCTTCTTCTTGGGAGCGGGCCGCTCTTCGGGCTGTTTGTCTTCGACGGTGGCTACTTGCCGACTGGTGGAAGGCGGCATGGGGGCCTTGCGCTTGTGGTCATTCTGGTAGGGGCGTCGGTTGGAGTCGCCAGCCGGCGTCTTGGGAGCCGGAGCGAGCACCTTTCCAGAGGTGTCCACTCGGAGCTCGGTCTTCATCGAGGAGTCAGCCGTGGCGTACTTGTCTGCTATGATCAGCAGCTTGTCGAGGGTAGTCGGTTCGTCGCAGAGGAGTCGGTGCTTGAGGAGGGTGCCCTCTCGGCATCCGGCGGTGAAGTACTCTATGGCTTGAACCTCGTGCACCCCCTCGCAGGAGTTGCGGAGCTCGGCCCAACGCGTGAGGTAGTCGCGAGTCGATTCGCTGGGCCCTTGGACGCATAAGGAGAGCTGGCGGGGCTTGGGAGGCCGCTTGTATGTGCTGGTGAAGTTGCGGACGAAGACTTCCGTGAAGTCTAGCCAGCTGTTGACGCTGTAGGGCTTGAGGCTGTTCAGCCAGGTGCGTGCCGTGCCTTGAAGCATGAGAGGGACGTATTTTACGGTGACGCACCTGTTGCCGTTTGCTATGCTGACTGCGGTAGAGTAGTCGATCAGCCAATCTTCCGGCTTCATGGAGCTGTTGTACTTTGGCATGTCTCTGGGGAGTGAGAACCCTTTGGGGAAGGGCTCTTCGCGGATGCGGGGGCCAAAGCAAGGCGGGCCGACATCATCATCTTCTTCTAGCGCCAGGGATCGCGCTAGGCGGTCGATCCGGTGGCAGGCATCATTCTCGCCGACTCCTTCGCGGTGGCCTAGTCGGCCACCGAGAGTCGGATGTGTGACAGGCGGCGGGGTGGGATATCTCTCCCCACAAGGCGGGGGGAGGCGGATCGCCTTGTCGTTCCACCGCTCGGAGGCGGCCTTCTGCGTCACGCTCAATGGTGATCCGAGTCCGGCTGCGGCTAGCAGCCGGCTCCTTGTCTTTCCTTGCGCGGGCGCCGCTTGCAGTCGGCGTCCGGGATGTCGCGGCGTGTTCTCGGTGCGGGGGAGGACTCTTAGCGCGGGCGCCGGCTTCATGCCGTTCTGCGGCCGCGACGATCAGCTGTTGGATGCGTCTAGTCATGTAGGGGAGCTCATCAGCCCCCAGCCCATTCAGCTCTTTTGCGGCCGCCTGAGCGGCACGCAGGTTCTCGAGCGGCGTGGCGTAGACTGGGATGTCTGCTCCCAGCATGCTGGCGATGGCCGTGCCGCGCTTCTTGACAAGGCCGGCTCGGCTCGGCCCGCCAGGTGGCGGCGCGGTCGACTTCGCGCTGGTGAGCCTCGGTGAGGCGTCTCATGGAGGCTATCTTCTGGCCCTCCGCGATGAGGGCGAGGCGGCGTGCCTCCAGAGTCTCGGCGTCGGCGTCGGCCGGGATGGGGACGGACAAGTCGTGCAGCACCGCTTGTAGGGCGTCGTGGGCGTTCTCGCCCGAGACGGTGCCGTGGCTGATGATCAGCACCTCAGTGACAGCGCTGCTGCCACTGTCGGCTCGAGGGAGAGGATCGTCGATGATTACCACGTCGGTGGGGAAGGCGTCAAGCGATGCCGTGTCGGAGTCGACAAGCATCGGGTCGGTGGAGCCGACCGACTCCAACTCCACAGCAAGCTCGCTGGACACGTGAAGCTGGTCGAGGAGGCTGACGAGGCGGCTCTCGGGGTAGTCTGTGCCCGCGTCGGACGCGGGCTCGTCGGAGATGCGAGTCTCGCCAAGAGGGTCGGCGAGGCAGCCCGCCGCGCAGGCGTCGTCAACGCCTTGCAGCGCGTCAGGGCAAGCGCCATCGGGCGTAGCGGGCTGGCTACGCTCGCGGGGACGAAAAGGGTTCCCGTCCAGAACAAGTCTCCGGACGACGGTGCACCTGGCCCCACGGTGGGCGCCAAATGTCGGGTGGTAGGTGCGACATATGCCAACGTGTGGCTTATCATTGTGGGAGCCAGTAAGACATCGCCAGTGCCTGGAAACGGGATAAGGCGAAGACATGCACGCCAGCGAATCTTACCCAGGTTCGGTGCTCTCCGTGGAGATAACACCCCTAGTCCTGCTCTGCAGGGTCTCCGCATGATCACTAGATCAACACAAGTAGCTACAAGTGCTCCTTGAGCTGTTTGGCTAGGGGAAGAAGAAGGGCAAGGCTAGCTCTCCTTTTCTCTCTATGTGGTGTGTAAAACTCTATGAGATCAACCCTTTGCATGGGTGTCCCGGGGGATTTATATAGGCCTACCCCCCAGGGGTACAATGGTAATCCGGCTGGGCGCGGGTCCCAGCCGTCAGTGTCTGTGCTCGCCGGCTTCTCCGCCGGCCATTGGGGCCCGCCGACTGGTGGGTCCCGCCGGCTGCCGGCCTCTTGGCCGACAGGCCGGCCCCACCGCCTAGGGGCCTTGTCGGCGGCTGGTTACTGTTGCCTCGCCCCTGATGACGAGGGCTTTGTCGAGGTAAGCGTGGCTACAGTGCCGCCGCCTTGCGGGCTCTCACTGTAGCCTCACCTCGTCTTGTCTCCTTAATGGTGCACATGTTTCGAGGGAGGGAGGTAGCCGGCTATTGGGAGCCGGCTACGCCCCAGGCCGACTAGGGGAGGCCGGGCCGCCTTCGAGCGTCTCTCTGGCTAAAGGGGCCCGCCGCCCGCGGGCTGTACTGGCGCCTGTCGTGGGTGACGTCGAGGTCAACATGGCTACAGTGCCGCGCCGGACGGGGGATGGCTGACCCGTACGGCGCCCTGTGGCCATGCATGTTCCGGGATTCGGGGGTAGTAGGCTGTACTGCGGCCATGCCCCGTCTTATCACCGTTATGTGGGTGCAGCCCTGGTGGGTGCAGTCTTGGCCGGCTTCTGGGAGTCGGCCTTCTTCATGGCCGGCTTCTGGGAGTCGGTCCTCTTGGGGCCGGCTTCCTGGAGTCGGCCATCTCATAGCTTTCTTCGGGAAGGTTTTTGAGGCCGGGTCGCCTTCTGGTAGTCGGCCTTGGGGATAGCCGGCCAGAGGAAGGCGGCCCCATGCTCTGGATGCTTGAAGGCTCGATTGGCCTGATAATTTTTCGAAGAGCCAGGGGGAGTCGGTTGGGCTACCTGTGGCCATTTACTCCGACAGTTATCGACCAGATAGTCGACCTTGCAGAGGTCTGTTCTCCCGGAATGCCCACCCTTTATTCTTTCGTAAGTACGATGGAGTTCCTGAAGAAAGGACGCCGACTTCATCATGATGACCTGAAGCAGAGAAATGAAGACATCAATGTATTGGACCGGCCTCTTCGAGAAGAGCAAGCCAGGATGAGCAGACCCGCTAGATTCGTAACCAAACCTTTCCCCCTTCTCTACCTCTTAAATCTCGGGACGAGATTTCTTGTAGTGGAGGAGAATTGTGATGCCCGGATAATTAAGCTACAGTAAACCTCTGCTAATGATGCCATGTCACCTCGGTTAAAGTTGATAAACTCGCGTTAGTTCAAAACGATTCAAATTCAAATTTAAAGTATAGGCAAACAACAAAAGTTTTTAAACAATAAAACTAAAATGTTCGGGTCGTGCCAAATAATGCGTAGGTAATTATGGTGGAGAAACCACATTTTTATAAAGTATTTAATTGCAATGAGGTAAATAAAACAGTAACAAAAACAAATAAATATATGCCTTTTTCAGTTAATAAAATATTAAGCTAACTTATTTATTTGCCCAAAACTATTGGGGCAGTGGCATATTTATTAAAACTAAATTAGGAACTAGTTTTGTATTTCATTTAAACTATAAAAGGGTGAGACTAAGAGAAAACAGAAACAAGAAAATCAATAAATTAAAACAGAGAAACCCCCTGGCCCAACTGGGCCTCAACCCAACCGACCGGCCCACTGTTGCCGGCCTACTTAACCCACCCTAAACCCTAACCTAGTCGATCCCCTCCCCACTCACCCCCGTTCCTCCCCACTCTGGATCTGGATCGGGGAACAAGCCCAGACCCCCGCGCCATAGGATTTAGACCGGCGTGCTGACCTCTCTGTTGTGCCTAGGTAGGGCTGCGACGTGTTGATCTTCCGAGGCCAGGCATGACCCAGGAAAGTGTGTCCGGCCAAATGGGATCGAGCGTGTTGGGTAATGTGGTGCACCCCTGCAGGGAAGTTTATCTATTCGAATAGCCGTGTCCCTCGGTAAAAGAATGACCCAGAGTTGTACCTTGACCTTATGACAACTAGAACCGGATACTTAATAAAACACACCCTTCCAAGTGCCAGATATAACCCGGTGATCGCTCTCACACAGGGCGACGAGGAGAGGATCGCCGGGTAGGATTATGCTATGCCATGCTACTTGGTGAACTTCAATCTACTCTCTTCTACATGCTGCAAGATGGAGGCTGCCAGAAGCGTAGTCTTTGATAGGACTAGCTATCCCCCTCTTATTCTGGCATTCTGCAGTTCAGTCCACCGATATTGCCCCTTTACATAGATACCCTACATATGTAGTGTAGATCCTTGCTTGCGAGTACTTTGGATGAGTACTCACGGTTGCTTTTCTCCCTCTTTTCCCCCTTTCCATTCTACCTGGTTGTCGCAACCAGATGCTGGAGCCTAGGAGCCAGACGCCACCATCGACGACGACTCCTACTACACCGGAGGTGCCTACTACTACGTGGAGGCCGCTGACGACGACCAGGAGTAGTTTAGGAGGATCCCAGGCAGGAGGCATGCGCCTCTTTCGATCTGTATCCCAGTTTGTGCTAGCCTTCTTAAGGCAAACTTGTTTAACTTATGTCTGTACTCAGATATTGTTGCTTTCGCTGACTCGTCTATGATCGAGCACTTGTATTCGAGCCCTCGAGGCCCCTGGCTTGTATTATGATGCTTGTATGACTTATTTTATTTTTAGAGTTGTGTTGTGATATCTTCCCGTGAGTCCCTGATCTTGATCGTACATGTTTGCGTGTATGATTAGTGTACGATTGAATCGGGGGCGTCACAAATGGCACACCTACGTAAGATATGGACTGAGCTGCACTGACTTAACTGCAGGTCCAGTTGCGTCACTGACATGCGGGCCAGACCCCTGTTGGGCCCATATGTCAGTGACCCAATGCACCTGCAGTTAAGTAACAGCTACGTGGGCATATTTGTTGGAGTAAATTACGGGGGAGGGAAGGGGTGGAAATATTGCTAGCACAACGGATTGGACGAGCGCAGGGGGAGGAGAGTCATGCATGCAGATTTTTTCCACACGGGGTGGAGTGGTGGGACCGCCGGAGGGAGAAGGAGAGTCTGGCAGGCATATTGTTTCCACACATGGAGAGGAAAAGCTTTGGAGACGAACGGGCTTCCTGCAGGTATGGGGAACGGTGCATAATAAGTCTCGTCTTGCATGCCGGGCTAGGTATAGTCTCAAGTCATTAAAAACATACACGCCCCACACATGTTCATATTTCAAGGTGCACTAAATTATTGCATGCGATGATTAAGGCTGGCCATAATGGTGGTATCTTAGCTGGTATCATGCACACGGGAATAGCAAACATGCTGATGTGGCAAAGAATTAAAGAAGAAAGGGGGGTTAGAGTAACTAGTGTTCATGCATGCATTGGTAAACACATTTTTTTGTGAAGAACTACAAAAACTATTCCACCGCCTCTATCTTGCTAAGAGTAGGTCAAATTTTTGAATCGAGCCCTTTAAACTAGAAGGGAGGTAGTAGTACTCTAATAGCTAACTTTTTTTGAAATAACTCTAATAGCTAACCTTGGCCCTGTTTGGATCCATGTGTTAGAGTTAGTTTGAACTCAACTAACCCAAAAAAAACTAACCCGCCCAAGAGGTGCTTTATACTCATTATAATCAGTATTGTAGATATTGATATTTTTAGTATAAACGGTTGACGGAAGTAAAAAGGACCAGAAGGGAGTATCATGCATGCGGAGTAGGCAAAAAAATTGCTCATTTATAGCCGGTCGAAGTCTCAAAGGGCGCGACCGCGCGAGGGAGGCGAAGGTCGTGGGAGGCGCGACGGTTGACGGAATTAATTGAAGTTACACACAAGCCAGCATGGCGTGCGAACAGGCAGAAGCTATACCGTCAGGCCTACGATATGGGTCTAGTAGACATGACATCTAGTGGGTCTCGCATAGTTCTCGAGAACTGTTTGGGGGCTTGCAGCCGTTTATCCACCGGGCAAGCCAGCAACCCCACGCCGTTCGCACGCCCTACTCGTCCCCGTCTTCTACTAGTACAGTACCTTACAACAGTTCGCTCCCAGTCGTCCCGTCCTTTCACATTACGGCAGTTCCACTAATCCTAACCCTCCTCCCAAATCCATGGCATCCAAATCTCCATGATCGGCGGTGAGTACAACGTTAGAACCATCACCGGCGATGAGTTCGACGTCATCTACACCCGTTCTTCCGCAACGGTGAAAGAATGCCTTGCTCGCTTCAAACGCATGTTCGAAAACCTCTTGACGGGGGGGAGGTTGATTTCGTGAATGTATTTGTGGGAATATGTGTCGATGACATCTCAAACAAAATTGTGAAATGGAGGCCTATCCATATCATATATAGAGGGTCGGGTGATCCACGAGAAGAGAGGGAGGGGTCATAGATATTGATAGAGTCGAAGAGAGGATCAAGTGGGTGGGTGCGAGATCGATGAAGAGAGCCATCGAAATTGTGTGTGTGTGCAAGTCAAAGATATAGGGCGACTGACCTAGCTACCGGAACGTCAGAGGGCACAGGTCAAGTTTGTGTGTGGCAGGGAGACATGACTAGAGCGCTTGATGTATCGGTGTGTGTGTGGGGGAGGGGATGGGGGAGGGGTAGGCAGAGGCCTAACTATAGAGGTAGAACGACTCGTATATGTGTTGAGAAGGAGAGACCCAGCTATGTCTTGAGGGAGATCGGTCGACATCCATACATAACTGAAGGACGGGAAATAGGATGGGACAGAGAGAGAGAGGAGAGAGAGAGAGGGAGGGAGAGGGGTAGAGTGCTGGATGGGTGATGGAGTTGCCTCTCGAAGATGGTGGGAGAGGCCTACTAGACAAACTGAGGGTGGAACTGCAATATTATCAATAAGAGTGGGGATGTGTTTCTGTGTGTGCCTGTGTGTGATAGATCTGTCAGGACACATCCATGGATGATGAAGGGGAACCATGTGTTTGGTAAGCAAACCTAACTAGATCGGTAGATCAATTGTTGTTTGTCGGAGGAAGGGAGAGACATAACTAATGAGGTAGATCGATCGACACGTGGGAAAAATGAGTTATAAGGACCTAGCTAGCTATATGTATAGCGGGAGATCGGTCGGTGTACGTCCATTTGTTAGAGGCAAATAAGGCCCGACGAGACGGATAGACAGAGAGAATGGAGCTAGGAGGTGGTGCGAGAGGCCCAGCTACTAGCTAGATAGGGGGAGGAGTGTGCGGTTGTGAGATCGATGAAAAGAGGGGCGAGAGTTTACACGTGAGTGGGACCGTATGAGAGACACGAGGCAAGGACACATAAAGGAGGAGATTGAAGGTGCGTGTGTATGTTGTAGGCAGACATCGCTGGAGAGGTTTATCGATTAGTGTGTGTCGGAAAGGAGTTGTGGAGACTGTGGGAGAACGACCTAAAGAAGAAAAAAATGAATGTGCGCGATGGATAGAATGCTGAGGGAGGGGGAGGGCGAGGAGGGCGTGTGCATGCACGAGAGAAAGTTATTGGTAGCTACAAAGGTTAGATGATTGTGTGGGTGTAAGAGACTAACAAAGATCATAATTTGATATGAAAGTCGATTCATATATTTGAATAGGAGATCATAGTGTTTTAAACATATGCATGCATGAATATAGCGGTGATACGCGTGTTGTGGTTTTGCACATGTTCCATAATGTGATAATGCATGGCGTTTGCAAGTCACAGCTAAATGTCGAACAATCTAAACCATACTATACATCGAACAATCTCACATTTTATTTGAATTTGTGATAATGTGTGGCGTTTGCAGCTTACAACTAAATATCGAACAATCTAAACAATACTATATATCGAACATTCTCACATTTTAGTTGAATTTGTGGTAATGTGTGGTGTTTGCAACTCACATCTAAATACTTGTAGGCGTAGGGGGCGAGGCACCATACATAATGTGATAAACACATTATACATATGAGACATGGTTTAGTTTGTGAAGATCTAGCTAGAGCTTGAAATGTACTATGATTTGAAATCAACATAAAGTGGATTCAAAAAATCAAGTTCGAGTTCATATAGTACACATAGTTCACATGTAACTCGAGACTAATCATGTGGTGTGCTGTGAAGATAATACACAAACGATGGTTTAACTTGACAATAATGACGATTGTAGATCTTATTAAAATAGAGAAACAAATTCAAATGCTTTGACTTCACAACAATCATTATTGTAGATCTTATTCAAATCGAGAAACGAATTCAAATTTAGTTCATATTGAAGCGGTAGTATATACGTTTGGAATGCACTAAAATGTTCATTTGAGTACTAGGTTGCATGCATTATACACGTAGCGAAATATTTTAATAGAACATAACATGAATTCAAAGTTTTGAATGACATTTGTAGTGCGAATTGATTTGGTACAGTACACGTTAGGCTTGTCCGGAAATTTCAACCCGCGCCTTGTTAGCCCGAAATATTTAAGATATATCTTTGTCTCATTGTGCTCCGACAACTCCCTCCATCTCAACCCGCGCCTTGCTATTCCAAAATTACAACGCGCGCGAAAACTCCCACCTCCTGTGAAATCCCGACACGCGAAATGCCCGTGATACCCCTGAACCGAAAGAACCGCCTCAAATCGGTGGGGGTACTTTTGTAACTTACCCCACATTTCGGACAAGCGCGTCCCATGGTTCCCCACTCCCATCCCATCCGCCCCACCCATTCGTACACCGAGGCCGGGAAAACCCGCGAAGCCCCACACCCTCCTCCGCCCGCCACCCAGCCGGGGCCTCTTCCCTGACGACGTCGTCCACAGCAACACCTCGACGTCCCTCATCCACCGTACCGGATGAGGATCCGTCGTCGATCTGGTCGTCCCGCCGGTTCAGCCACCCCGTCCTCCACCTCCAAGGAGCGGCCCCGACGTTCCCCCCGTCTTTCACGCCACCTCCATTCCCACACCGTCGTCTTCACCTGCACCACCGGAAGAGCATCAGCATCACCGTTTCCTCGGATGAAGCTGCGGCCTAATCGGCGCCACCAAGGAGGTTGTACACTAATCGCCGCATTTTCTTCTTGATTCGATCTCACGGTGCCGCCGGCGCTCGGTCCCGAGCCGACACGGCGCGGCTCCATCCACCGCGGCGTCGCCGGCCACTTCCTCCACGGCGCGGCTCCCTCGGCGGTGACGTCCACATCAGTAGGAGCTGCTGCTGCTTTAGCTCTCGCTCGCGCTGCTGCTCTGCTCTTGCTCTCGGTCCCCTACCTGGTCTGCTCTTGCTCGTGCTGCTGCTCTCGCTCTTGCTCTTGCTTGCGGTGCTGCTCCGATTTAGCTACACTTCAGTCGACTGAATCGACTTTTGGGTCAGTCGATTTTCAGGGGGTGGGGGGGCTCGCCGGAGTTAAGGAAGAACCAGCCGTAGCGGGGAGGGGGGCTCGCCGGAGAAGTACCCCACTATCTATCTTAGGGTTCAGGGTGGGGGCGGTGGTCACCGGCGGTGGTGGGGCGGTGTCTTGGGGATCGCCGGAGAAAAAGCTCGGCACGGGGGGCCTAGAGGGATGGCCGGGGCGGCGGCGGACCGGCGGTGCGGAGTGTTTTCGAGGTGGGCGGGGGCTGTTTGGCCGGTGGTGGCTGGGGGCTCAGGGGGGTGGAGGTTGAAGATGAACTGCAGGCCCTTGATTTCGTATCCAACGGCTGCAAAATCGACTGACCGGAGATGAAAAATTCAGTCGACTGACGTGTAGCCTCACCTCTAGTGCGTTCAGTTTCGACAGTAAAATTCAGTTTCGACGGCAAAATTCAGTTTTGACAGTTAAGTTCAGTTTTGACAGTTAAATTCAGTTTCGACAGTTAAGTTCAGAGATGAGCGGCTAATGTATACATCTAGCACTTTGTGGTTATGTATTTTACGTCATCTATTGAAGATGCTATTAGAATTCCACTTAGGTTAACATTGTCTCTCTTGTCCTGCTTCAGCCTCGGCGTCGTACAACTCACCGGAGCTGCTCCAACGACGAGACCCTCCATCACAGCGGAGCAGTACCTTGGGCTCCATCTCCAGACGCCTAAGATCTTCTTCCCCTCCTCCGACAGCCAAGTCAGCCAGAGCATCCTCACCGGCTAAGATCGACATGGCTTCGCCAAAGAGGTTGTACACTTCTTGTGGTTTGACTTAATCTCACCATGCTTCTTTGCATCCTGTGATCTTCCAATTCTTGTGAACCAAACACCCAGATTGGCAGAAATCCTTTGTTTTTAAATTCTCTGTTTTGCACGTGCATTCCTATCCTATTCCTGTCTATTTCCTATCCCTGCATTGTTAGAATCCTCAAATTCAAACAAGCCCTTACACAATTACTTCTGTTACAGATATGTGTCAAAGAAAACCTTGTGTGGTTTGTCCTGCTCCTGCGGTGCTGTGTTCCACCCCAGCTCAGCTGCTCCAACGACGGAAGGGTTCACCACATCAGGGATCCACTCTCCAGACTGTCTTTCGCCGCCTCAGATCTTCTTCCCCGCCGCCGGCAGCCACGACAACTGCATTACCATCATCAACTGAGCAGATGACCTTGCGGACTACACGGGTCCGCAAGAGAGGTTGCACTCTTCCATGCCTGCTTATGTTATGCATCGCTTAATATGATGACATGCTACTTTATCGTCGTGTTCACCTATTAGACTCCGACTCAGGTCCAAACTTATGCTGAAACTTGAGTTTTTAAATGGTTGTGTGGTACATATTGGGGCAGCAATCAGTACTATCTGTCTACTATCTGGTTAATCTCGGGTGTCTACTATGAGTTTCATGTTGGGTGCAAACAAACATTAAAGGAGCCATTATCTGTATTTTTTAACTAAAGCTATTATCTGCCTGCTATCATTGGTTTTGGGTCTATCCACAGTTTGCTACCATCACTCTGGATTTGTGCATGCACTCCTTACATAATCTCACTATGTTTTATTCCTATGCATGTCAGTTATTGTACACAATGGAACTAAACATGTAGAGCAAAAGAGATGAGCCTTGCGTGGCAATAAAATTTCACGCAGACGTCGCTCCATGGTGGGCACAAAGACAGCCCCCCCTCCACCCATTTCGGATCGTAGTCAAGAGGAAGATAACTGTTCTGAGGGGGATTCAGAAGCAGAAGACCACTCCTATTTACCCCATGAGGTCTTCGCTCTAACTTGGCATGCTGATGTTGGTTATATCATGCATATGTGCCTTGCATTGCTTACTTTATACATCAAATATGTCAACTACTTAGTTTAGACATGCTTTGTGTGAATGCCATCTGTTTAGTTTATTCATTGTTTATGTGAATGATGCAATGCCATCTAGTTTAGCCAGGCATCATATATGTGAATTTTGCAATGCCACCCTGCTTAGCCAGTCATCTTATATGTGAATTATATCAGGCCATCCTTTTTTTCCGTTACGTATTACATTTGTCAACAATGTTAGTACATTCAACTACTCTTCGTGTGCATCAGCCATTTGACACGGTGATGGAAAATTCTGGAGTGAAAACAAGGTCTTCAGAGCAGACTATGCTATCTGACGAAGCGCATATCTCGCTGGTTACGGATAGCTCCTCAGAGGAGGATTCAGAGACAGATGACCAGTCCTATCCCCCCCCCCCCGAGGTGCATGCTCTAACTTGGCAGGGTTATGTTGCTCATATCGTGCGTATGGTATCTTGCATTGCTATGTCATTTGCTTAGTTTAGACATGATTTGTGTGAATGCCACCTGTTTAGTGTCTAATTACCATATATGTGAATTATGCAATGCCATCTTTTTGCAAGACATTATATATGTGAATTATGCAATGTTATCTTGTTGCAAGGCATTATATATGTGAATTATGCAATGCCATGCTGTTTAGCCAAGCGTCATATATGTAAATTATATCATGCCGTCCTTTTTTCTATTTCTCATTGCTTTTGTCGACAATGTTTGTATATTCAACTGCTCTTCCTGTGCATCAGCCATTTGAATTGGTGATGGAGAAATCTGGAGTGAAAACAAGGTCTTCAGAGCAGACAATGCTACCTGGTGAAGCAGATATGTTGCTGGTTACAGATAGTTCTTCAGAGGAGGATTCAGAGGCAGATGACCAGTCCTATTATCCCCCTGAGGTGTATGCTCAAACTTGGCAGGGTTATATTACTCATATCATGCATATGTTGTATTGCAATGCTTAGTTTTTACATCATATACACGATATTGAATGCCATCTCCTTAGTTGACACATCATATATGCGATTGCCCTCTGCTCACTTCCTTAGTATATAAATCATATATTTGAATTATATCATGCCATGATGTTTACATAGACAGCATGTATCTGAATTATGGCATGCCAACCCATTTTCTAAAGACATAATATAGTTATATCATCTCATCCTGTTCACATAGTCATCATATTTTGAATTATGTCATTCTATCCATGAATTATATCATGCCATCATGTTTCCATCGACGGCATCTTTGTGATTTATGGCATGCCAACCACTTTAATAGACACATCGTATAGTTATATCATGTCATCATGTTTACATAGTCATCATATTTTGAAGTATGTCATTCTATCCTGTTTAGTTAGCCATCATACATGTGAAATTGTGTCATGCTATCCTGTTTAATTAGCCATCATATATTTGAAATTATGTCCTGCTATTCTGTTTGGTTAGACAACATAAATGTGAATTATTTCATGCCCTGTTTTCTTCCCTACTATCCATTGCACCTGTCTATCTTACAATGTCTGTACATTCAATTACTTTTCTTGTTTATCAGCCATTTCAATTGGAGGGGTGATGGCAGTATCTGTGGGAGTAAAAACACGGTCTTCAGAAAAGATCGTGCTACCTGTCGACGGAGATAGAACCACGGTTGTACTTGCCCAAGAACCAGCCCCACCACACATAACCCAGACTCACGCAGATTGTACCCCTACCCAGTTGGACAGAGAACCAGCTACACCCCTTCTAACCCCAACCCCAGCAGATAGTAACCCAGTTCCCATTGACACAGCACCGTCTCCACCACAGAGCACTCAAACACGAGCAGTTAGTAAGGCAACTGCAGTGCCCAAAGCACGAGCACCACCACTCCGAACCCCAAGTTAGTGCTTAAAGCAGAAGAAGAATTGTTCTCAAATTTGAAGGATGCAATTGAAACTCCAATGGTGCAACAGGTATGTTTTAAACCTGTTTCTTTAATGTGTTTGCTGTTGTAACTTGCTCTATGTTGATTTCAGTTTCAATTGAATAAACAATTATGTTCTCATGCCATGCACATTACAAGTGTTGTTATTGTTGTGTAGTTTCCCACACTTATATTCTGTCTATGCTGCTTTGTCTTAAATAGATATGATTCGAACTGTATCTATCTTGATTTGGCAACATAAACTAGAATGATATAGACCATACAGTGACCATACTACATAGATATATGTTTGTTTCATGCTGTTATCCTGTCCACCTTACTACTGAACTGGTTTACCAAAATGAGTTTCATATACTACATTGTAAACCTGTGATGTGTTTGTTTGTTTCTCCTTTAGGACGCGGATAAAATATTGGAGAAGCGTACCCCGTTATGCAATGGTAAAGGAAGTAATGCAGATCAGGTTCAAGATAGTGAGACATCCCTGTTGTTCTCCAAGAAAGCTGATAAAAACTATATTGAAGACACTGAGACAACCCCAAAGTCTTGTCTTGATGTAGTGTTCGAGTTACTGGCTACTACTGCTGGCACCAGCTCTTCGAACTCGCTGCCTGAATCAGTTCGGCTTCTTGAGTCTCAACTTCAAGTTGAAAGACATCGATCAGATGTTATGCGACAGGAAGCCGAAGGACTGAGGAAGTCCCTGCAGAATTCAGATGCATACTTTCTGGTGCAACAGCAAGTGCTGGAGGATTTAAGCGCCAAACAAGAGAAAGTTAATAAGCTTGCTAAGCATCTTGCCAGCATTATGGGTACCCAGGATATTGTTTCTTGAGCTCTTCTAAAGTGGTTTCAGTTCTGGACTTGTTTTGCTGCGGCGTTTATATGCTGCTTTGTTCCCAATATTTGCACTTGTGGCGAACTTTGATGCCCAGTGGATGTAACATGTGTAATAGCCATGATAGCCTAGCGTAAGTTGCTTGCTTATCTATTTCCGTTGTCTTGTTTATTCATTTCAGTGCAGTTCTTTTTTCGCGGTTTGCTAGTGGCCGGAATAACCTATTTTTTAAAACTAGTCCACATTAACAATGTGCTACATATTTACTGTAGTTAACATGGGCCTCCTACGGGCCGTAGAAAAAATGGGCCTTCTAAGGGCCATAGAAACAATGGGCCTTCTATGTGTCATAGAAACAATGGGCCTTCTACGGGGCGTAGACACAATGGGCCTTCTACGGGTCGTATCATCAATGGGCCTTCTACAGGCCGTATGATCGGTTGGCCAAACATGGGCCAATAACAGACCACATTATGGTCGTAAATGGGCTAGAGTTGAAATCGTCTGTTCATGGGCCGACCATAACGGGCCGTCGTTAATAGGCCGGATTTGATGACGCTATGAAAACGGCCCAACGTATTAACGGGCCACGAACGGGACGACTGTAACCACGGGCTGTATTTGGCCACAAGCAGAAAATGACAGTAACGGGCCGAAAGTAAACGAATGCTGGAAATGAGCCAAAGAATAAATGGGCCCTAAGAAGGCCGAAAGATAACATCGGCTGGAAATGGCCCAATGGAATAATGGGCCGTTAATGGGTATAAAGTGATACACTGTTCATTGCGGGCCAGTTTTACCACGGGCCGTTAATGGGCCGAGGTTTACTAAGGGCCTCATATGGGCCAAAAGACGTCATGGGCCATACATGGGCCGAAAGTTAAAAGGGCTAGAATTATATTGGACGGCCCAGATGACGCTACTAGGCCTAACTCGGATAGGCCGTAAACGGGCCCTGGGTTAGCGGGCTGTAAATGGGCTATATGCGAACAGGCCGTTAACAGGCTCGCCATGGGCCGGCCCGCCACCTTTTGACCAAGTCAAACGGGTCAGCCTTTTCACAGGAATGGGCCTCTGTTGGGCCGTGCCACGTGTCGACGTATCATAGGCGCTTTGGGTCCAATGAATGGATGACATCTGTCCCAATGGTGAGCCGACACGTGTTTCCTCCAGCCAATGATGATTTTACACGTGGAAAATCCCCATTGGTCGGGGCTGTTAACGGGTTATTGGATCCAAAACCGGACCCGATAGCTTAACGGCGTTCCGTTACGGTGGATGCCACGTGTCGGTCACCCTTGACGAAAGCACTTCTGTGACACGCGATTTATCGTCATGGAAGTGGACACTTCCGTAATGATAATTTTGGTAATGTCATGGAACACTTCTACGACAGCACAGGTATGACTATCTTGATTCTGTCATAAATTTTTCATGGATGTACATGCATGACAGAAAACGTGACCTACTGTTACAAACACGTATCATCACGGAAGTGTGTTTTTTTTTGTAGTGGCGGCTTAGGCGCAGAGCCACCATGGCACAACCACGACCTTGCCGCCGCAGAGCACCACTCCGAAGAAAGGCACACACCTTCAGGAACACACACCCTACACAAAAAATCACCCATTGGGCTCGTCGCGGACGATCGCTCTCCAACCTCAAGCACCACTCTCCCGAAGAACCAGAGAGCCTCGGGCGGTGTCTCCAAGAAGAGAACGATGCGCAGGGCACCGCCGCCGGCCAACCCGGGACGAGCTTTGGGCTTTCATCCGGGATCTGGGACGGGTTGGATAAGAACAGGTCCTCAGCGGCGCCTCCTGGAAGAAAACCATGCATGCACGCGCCGTCGCCACCGTGGCCGGAGAACTGGCCAAGGGATTTCCACGGACACAATCCTATACCACCATCACCCCGCCAGCACCAGAACTGGTAGCAATAGCCACAGATCAGACACGGCCGGAGGGGGAGTAAAACAGAGGAGGAGAAAAGCACGACCTTCAGATTTGGAGTGGAAGAAGCCCACTCCACGACCACCTCCTGCCGGCTCCTCGCTGCCCAAGCAGCCGAGGAGGCCTCCCCCGCATCCTGCACACGCTACCTGTTGCGAAGGTTGCGCCGCCTTGCCGCCCCGGCGTCTGGGGTCCTTCGCCGTGGGACGAAGTGACGGGGAGCCTCGCCGCCACCTTCATCGACGGCTTCCTAGGCTTGCCTAGCGTACCTCAGGTGGCGGCAAGGGGAGGGGAGGCTGGAGGGGGTGGCGGCACCAGGGGGACACCCTAGTCGCCCCTGAGTCGTCCTGCGAGACAACGCAGGAGCCGCCGGTGGGGAGGGGAAGCTCTGTTGTCTCACTCGTGCCGATCCTCAGTGCAGTCGATTCATTCGTAAAGGAGTAACTCGTACGAAACTTAATTGAGCGAAGTTTTAATATTATAAGTTAGAACTGTAGATGGTTTTTCCTATTAGCTTACACAACTATGTGCTAACTTGAGATTGCAGACATCGTCAACAATGGGTAGGTCCGGCGCGCAGAACACATAGAGTCATTGTACGAGTCAATGTGCATCGCCTGCGCCATCTGTCGCAAGAAGAGGAGCGCGATCGCCTGTTCGAGGAGACGCTGCTAGGGCAAACACGCAGCCAGCACATGCGATCATGGACGGACATCGACAGCTCTGTGTTGCTCGCGCCTTGCAGTATCGACCACGAGGCCAGGCCATTCATCTCGATCGTCGACTTCACGTTGATCGGTGACGTTCGTAACCAGGAGGTAGACTCCGACGAAGAGTGGGAGGTGGACACTGACGTGCCACGTCGGGCGAAGAGCAGGACCTGGGCCACCGACGTGCCCACGGCCCGAGAAGATTTAAACTATGCTAACTTTTGTTGTGAAAGAAATTCTTGTATTAATAAAAATGCCATGTCTGCTTTTATTCAGTCCAATCAATTGGATGACCGGCTCCTGTATGCAATGCGTCGGTGGGAGGTTTGGTGTGTGTGATTTGATTTGAGGCACGTTCGTTGGAGATGCCCTGACATACATATAGGGTGTGTTTGGTTCAAGTTCTGAACAGTAGCTGCATTGCATACACATCTCAACCCAGCCTGGTTGAGCAAAAACAGCCCCAAATGTGGAATCTGCAAGTTGTTTGGTTGCCTGCATCTAGGGTCCCTGCATTAGGTAATACGCAAGTGCACTTTGTTTGCTTGCTTGCATTGGCCCAAGCGGCACATGAACACGGTGTTTGGTTGCATATGGTGTACATGGTGTGCTTACCTTGTACCCTAGTTGGTGAGCTTACCCACAATGATCACACCTAGAACACCAACGCCACAGCACAGCAATGGCGATGAACTGGGCGAAGATGATGAAGTTCTTTAGCTTTAGCCCAAACTGACGATCCACCTTTGCACCTTCCACTTTGACACCTCCAACCTTGCCACTATCAACACTGCTACTTCCATGCTTTCGCACCCAGTTGGAGTAAGCTTCTTTTGCCGCCTGCCTAGTCTTGAACCCTCTATGGCTGCTATGGCTATACGATGCCACTTGTGCACTGACCCATGAACTGTAAACCCCTGGGGCCTTACCAATGAACACGGCATACCACTTGCCCTAGCAATGCACAAGAGCAATAGTTGAAGCAGGAAATCAATGGAGCACACAAGTAGCAAGCAAAGTAGTACACAAACAACAATGGAGCAGAAGAGAAGAAGTAAAGCATGCATGACCATACGGCATAGCAAGTTCTACCTAGCACTACCATGGTGTTACCCTACCACCACATCCAAAAGAGGGTGTCGTCCTACCACCGCAAGTTCACCATCATCATGAGGGGTTAGTATATACCATCTCACCAAAATATACAGACCATCAAATAGTTTTCCAGCCCTAGCTACACAAAATGTACGTCTTCATTGTCATCGTCGCCGCTGCCATCGCCGTCGGGGATCATGCACGCTCACAGGAAGCACTACTTTAGTAGTAGTGCTTGCCCAGCCAACTCCTGAGCCACAGCACCATGTGAGCGTCTGCCATGGCAACGAACCCAACACCCTGGGCCTTGTTGTCAAGCAAGTGGCTGAGAGCTACCATGAGAGCCTCGTTGCTGAAGCCACCCTGGGTCATGACAGCGCCATACAGGTCAGGGTGGACGTCAAGGGGCTTGCACTCCCTGATGGTTGTTGCCACCTCCTTCACCGCCTCAGTCAAGCTGCAAAAGACATTGATCTCCTCCTCCATCAGGCCTCCTCTCTTCCTCTTCCTATCATGGATGGGGTCAAAGGGCTTGTCGAAGGGCTTGTCAGGGCCATCAAGGACCTCGATGTCCGGGGTCCCAGGGAAATCTGGCATGGGAGAACCAAGAGGCTCCCCCGAGCCCATGGCATGCTTCCCAGTTGCCAGCCCGTAGGAGAAGATGTGTTGCATCTAGTTGTAGTTCTATATGGGTGTGTTGAGGAACTCAACGTCCCTTGGGTGGTCCTAAGAATGAAACACAAGTGTTGTTAGTTGCAATTAGGAGTAGGCAATGGTGGATGATATTTGCTTGAACTACGTCGGTATTTCCCCAAAGAGGAAGGGATGATGCAGCACAGCAACGCTAGATATTTCCCTCAGCGATGAGACCAAGGTTATCAAACCAGTAGGAGAACCATGCAACACCACGTAAACATCTCCTGCACACGAAGAACAAATACTTGCAACCCAACGTAAGAGAGAGGTTGTCAATCCCTCACGGGTAAAAAGATAGATAAAATTGTAGTAGATTGGATAAATAGATCTCGCGGGAACGCGAGATAAAATAAATAACAATAAATTGCAGCAAGGTATTTTTGTATTTTTGGATTAATAGATCTGAAAATAAAAGCAAATAAAAATAGATCGCGAGGGCAAATATAATAAAGAAGAGACTCGGGGGGTCGTAGATTTCACTAGTGGCTTCTCCCGAGAAAAAATAGCAAATGGCGGGTAAACAAATTACTGTTGGTCAATTGATAGAACTTCAAATAATCATGACGATCCAGGCAATGATCATTATATAGGCATCACGTCCCAAGATTAGTAGACCGACTCCTGCCTGCATCTACTACTATTACTCCACACATCGATCGCTATCCAGCATGCATCTAGTGTATTAAGTTCATGGAGAAACGGAGTAATGCAATAAGAACGATGACATGATGTAGACAAGATCTATTTATGTAGAAATAGACCCCATCTTGTTATCCTTAATAGGAACAATACATACGTGTCGGTTCCCCTTCTATCACTGGGATCAAGCATCATAAGACCGAACCCATCACAAAGCACATCTTCCCATTGCAAGATAAATAGATCAAGTTGGCCAAACAAAACCCAAATATCAGAGAAGAAATACGAGGCTATAAGTAATCATGCATATAAGAGATCAAATAAGACTCAAATAACTTTCATGGATAAAAACATAGATCTGATCATAAACTCAAAGTTCATCGGATCCCAACAAACACACCGCAAAAAGAGTTACATCATATGGATCTCCAAGAGACCATTGTATTGAGAATCAAAAGAGAGAGAGGAAGCCATCTAGCTACTAACTACGGACCCGTAGGTCTACAATGAACTACTCACACATCATCTGAGAGGCACCAATTAGGATGATGAACCCCTGCGTGATGGTTTCTAGATTGGATCTGGTGGTTCTAGAACTTGCGGCGGCTGGAATTGATTTTTGTCGACTCCCCTAGGGTTTCTGGAATATTGGGGTATTTATAGAGCAAAGAGGCGGTGCGGGAGGCCACCAAGGTGGGCACAACCACCTGGGCGCGCTTGGGGACCCAGGCACGCCCTGGTGGGTTGCGCCACCCTCGGGGCACCCCCCCCCCCTAGGTGTTTCTCCGGCCCATTGGGTGTCTTCTGGTCCATAAAAATTCCACAAAAAGTTTCGTTGCATTTGGACTCCGTTTGATATTGATTTCCTGCGATGTAAAAAACAAGCAGAAAATAGCAACTGGCACTGGGACAATGTCAATAGGTTAGTACCAAAAAATGATATAAAACGATTATAAAATGATTGTAAAACATCCAAGAATGATAATATAACAGCATGGACCAATCAAAAATTATAGATACGTTGGAGACGTATCAGCATCCCCAAGCTTATTTCCTGCTCGTCCTCAAGTAGGTAAATGATAAAAACAGAATTTTTGATGTGGAATGCTGCCTAACATGTTCATCACATATCATTTTCTTTGTAGCATGGACATTTGGACTTTTATATGGTTCAAAGCAATAGTCTAGTTTTGACATGAGGACTTTAGTACTCAAGCATATCAACAAGCAACCATGTCTTTCAAAATATCAACACTAAAGTAAGTTATCCCTAGCCCAATATGCTCAATCATTGATCCATTCATGAAACACGCTCGCATATTAGCTACACCCAATGCTCAAGTACGATCATAGTGCCCCTTAGTTGGTGCTTTATAAGAGAAGATGGAGACTCAAGTAAAAATAAAAAGTGCATAAAGTAAAAGAAAGGCCCTTCACAGAGGGAAGTAGGGATTTGTAGAGGTGCCAAAGCTCAAATCAAAAAAGATAGATAAAAACATTTTGGGAGGCATGCTTTTCCTGTCAACGAAAACGGCCGAGTAGTTCCCAATACTTTCCATGCTAGATATATCATAGGCAGTTCCCAAACAGAAAATAAAGTTTACTCCTTTTTCAACCATACTTTTACTTTCCATGGCTAGCTGTATCCACGGGTGCCTTCCATACCAACATTTTCCAATGAATTTATTATTTGACAACATAAAGTAAATTCATTTTTCATTTCGGGACTGGGCATCCCTAATACCTTTGCCGTACTCTCATGCAATGACAAGTGAATAAACACTCATCTTGAGAATAACACATCTAGCATGGAAATATATTAGTCACCCCCTACTGTTTCATGAGCGGTACGAGCACACAAAAGATAAGTTTATTTTGAAAATTAGAGATGGCACATACAAATTTGCTTAGAACGGCAAAAGAATACAGCATATAGGTAGGTATGGTGGACTCATGTGGCAAAACTGGTTTAAAGGATTTTGGATGCACAAGTAGTGATCATACTTAGTTCAAATGAAGGCTAGCAAAAGATTGAGAAGCGACCAACCAAGAAACGAAAAATCTCATAAGCGAGCATTAAGCATAACTAACACCGAATAATGCACCACAAGTAGGATGTAATTTCATTGCATAACTATTGACTTTCGTGCTTGCATAGGGAATCACAAACCTTAACACCAATATTCTTACTGAAGCACAATTACTCATCAACATGACTCACATATCATGTCAACATATCTCAAAACTATTACAAAGAATCAAGTTTATTTTTTCCAATGATCTTCATGAAAGTTTTTATTATATCTTCCTTGTATATCTATCACTTTGGGACTAGATTTCATATGTTGCTTTTAATAAGCTCAAACAAATATAAGTGAAGATCATGAGCATCATATTTCTTTCTCTCAAAATAATTTAAGTGAAGAAAGAGAGAAATTCTTAAATTTTTTACTAACTCTCAAATAAATCTAAGTTAAGCATGAGAGCGTTTCTTCAAAAATAACAAAGCACATCGTGCTCAAAAAGATATAAGTGAAGCACTAGAGCAATTCCATAGCTCATAAAGATTTAAGTGAAGCATAGAGAGCAATTCTAACAAGTCCTGGCATAATTTTGGCTCTCTCAAATAGGTTTGTCCAGCAAGGATTCATGACTCAAAATAAAAAGCAAAAAAATCAAAGACTCATATCATACAAGACGCTCCAAGCAAAACTCATAATATGTGACGCATAAAAATATAATTCCAAGTAAAATACCGATGGTCGTTAGAAGAAAGAGGGGATGCCGCTCGGGCATCCCCAAGCTTAGTTGCTTGCTTCTCTTTGGATAATAGCTTGGGATGCCATGGGTATCCCCAAGCTTAGGCTCTTCTTACTCCTTATTCCTTCATCCATCGTAATATCAACCAAAACTTGAAAACTTCAATCACACAAAACTCAACAAAACCTTCGTGAGATCCGTTAGTATAAGAAAGCAAATCACTACTATAAGTACTGTTGCAAACTCATTCATATTTTATTATTGCATTATATGTACTGTATTACAACTTTTCTATGGAAAAAACTCTTCAAAGAAAACCATACAATCATCAAAACAAGCACACAACGCAAAGGAAACAGAATCTGTCAAAAACAGAGCAGTCTGTAGCAATCTGGATATTTCGAATTCTTCTGTAACTCCAAAAATTCTGAAAAAATTAGGAGCACGTGAGAAATTTGTATATTAATCTTCTGCAAAAATAATTGGTATTTTATCACGCTTCTTTAAAAATGAGAATTATTTTCGTGAGTGCAAAAGTTTCTGTTTTCCAGCAAGATCAAATCAACTATCACCCAACATGATCCCAAAGGCTTTGCTTGGCACAAACACTAATTAAAACACAAAAACACAATCATAACAGTAGCATAATTGTGCAAACACTCAAGAACAGAAAGAAAAAGACAAAAATAAATTTTATTCATTGGGTTGCCTCCCAACAAGCACTATCGTTTTATGCCCCTAGCTAGGCATAACACAAAGGATCTAAGTGTTGTCATCTTTAGTTTCCAACTCTTCAATCAAACACTTCAAATTCTTCAAGGATTTGCATACAGATTTTCAATGACAATACTCCTAGGAGCAAGTTTAAGGAATTCATTCTTGCACAAAGGATCTCTTATAACTTCAACAAAATCCGGGTGAATACTAATCATCTTAAGATCTTCTTTACTATTGTTACTAGAAGTTGCACCCTTGTTCTTAGTAACTTGAGTAATCTTGCCGATCTTTACGGGAGTTTTTTCAATGGTTTTAGCAGAAGCAAAAGCCGTGCTTAGATTACTAAAGATTTCTTCCAATTCATCGATCCGAGAGGGGCTTTCTACAATTCTTTCATGCATTACGGTCCCCTTTATTTTAATAACGTAAAAACTTCTCCCGCTTACCAATTTTGGTAGCAAAATTATGCATCTTTTTATCCAAGTTTTCAATATGTTCCTCGGTAAGCATTTTCTTTTCAATAGCATCTAGTCTCTCCATAACATGCTTGAGAGTCAAAGTTGTTTCATTAATCATAAGTGGTGGTGAACCCACTAAATTTCCCATAGCATTAAAAGCATCAAGAGAGGGACACATCAAGAAATTTCCACTGATAATCGTATCAAGGATGAATCTATACCAAGTGGTGATGCCCACATAAAAATAAAGCAGAAGAACAACGATAGATTGCTTACAGATAGATCTATTATGAGCATTGCAAAACCTATACCAAGCATCTTTTAAATTCTCCCCTCCCCTTTGTTTAAAATTAAGAACCTCGTTCTCGGGAGTGCACAAAATAGCGGAAGAACTATCCATAACGACAAAAGTGGCAAACAAGATTGCACAGAAAAACAGATCTGACGAGAAAACGGCGAACGAAAAAGAGGGCGAATAAAATGGCAAATTTTTGTGAAGTGGGGGAGAGGAAAACGAGAGGAAAATGGCAAATAATGTAAATTGCAAGGAGATGAGATTTGTGATTAGGAACCTGGTAGATGTTGATGATGTCTCCCCGGCAACGGCGCCAGAAATTCCATTTGATGTTTGCTTGAACTACGTCGGTATTTTCCCAAAGAGGAAGGGATGATGCAACACAGCAACGGTAGATATTTCCCTCAGTGATGAGACCAAGGTTATCGAACCAGTAGGAGAACCACACAACACCACGTAAACAGCTCCTGCACACAAAGAACAAATACTTGCAACCCGACGTAAGAGAGGGGTTGTCAATCCCTCACGGGTAAAAAGATAGATAAAATTGTAGTAGATTGGATAAATAGATCTCACGGGAATGCGAGATAAAATAAATAACAATAAATTGCAGCAAGGTATTTTTGTATTTTTAGATTAATAGATCTAAAAATAAAAGCAAATAAAAATAGATCGTGAAGGCAAATATAATAAAGAAGAGACCCGGGGGCCATAGATTTCACTACTGGTTTCTCTCGAGAAAAATAGCAAACGGCGGGTAAAAAAATTACTGTTGGGCAATTGATAGAACTTCAAATAATCATGACGATATCCAAGAAATGATCATTATATAGGCATCACGTCCAAGATTAGTAGACCGACTCCTGCCTGCATCTACTACTATTACTCCACACATCGACCGCTATCCAGCATGCATCTAGTGTATTAAGTTCATGGAGAAGCGGAGTAATGCAATAAGAACGATGACATGATGTAGACAAGATCTATTTATGTAGAAATAGAGCCCATCTTGTTATCCTTAATAGCAACGATACATACGTGTTGATTCCCTTCTGTCACTGGGATCAAGCACCGTAAGATCAAACCATCACAAAGCACCTCTTCCCATTGCAAGATAAATAGATCAAGTTGGCCAAACAAAACCCAAATATCGGAGAAGAAATACGAGGCTATAAGTAATCATGCATATAAGAGATCAAAGAAGACTCAAATAACCTTCATGGATAAAAACATAGATCTGATCATAAACTCAAAGTTCATCGGATCCCAACAAACACACCGCAAAAAGAGTTACATCATATGGATATCCAAGAGACCATTGTATTGAGAATCAAAAGAGAGAGAGGAAGCCATCTAGCTACTAACTACGGACCCGTAGGTCTACAATGAACTACTCATGCATCATCGGAGAGGCACCAGTGAGGATGATGAACCCCTCCGTGATGGTGTCTAGATTGGATCTGGTGGTTCTGGAACTTGTGGTGGCTAGAATTGATTTTCGTCGACTCCCCTAGGGTTTCCGGAATATTGGGGTATTTATATAGCAAAGAGGCGGTGCGGGAGGCCACCGAGGTGGGCACAACCCACCTGGGCGCGTCTGGGGGCCCAGGCGCGCCCTGGTGGGTTGTGCCCCCCTTGGGGCACCCCCAGGTGCTTCTCCGGCCGATTGGGTGTCTTCTGATCCATAAAAATTCCACAAAAAGTTTCGTTGCATTTGGACTCCGTTTGATATTGATTTCTTGCGATGTAAAAAACAAGCAGAAAACATCAACTGGCAATGGGCACTATGTCAATAGGTTAATACCAAAAAAGATATAAAATGATTGTAAAATATCCAAGAATGATAATATAACAGCATGGAACAATCAAAAATTATAGATACGTTGGAGACGTATTAGTGGACAGTATGAAAAGGAAGAGGGCTGTGAGCTAATCATGACATGGCCGGTGTAGTGCTCTGCCTCCAGAACTATGTTGCAAGTGTTCTCATCCCATGAGGCACCGCTAAGGTCTCTCAGCTTGGACACTTGGATCCATCGACCTCTCCACTTCCTCAGGTGGTTGTACACCTGGGTGGCGGACACCTCCTGCCCACAGAATCGAACACCTGCTTCGCAACGGTGTTCAAGTGCACCTCCTTGAAGCCCTTGTCAGTCCTAACTCCACTAGAGATGAGCTCACTCATCTTGTTCAGCACGAACGTGGACATGAACAGCTGCCACTTCATATTGTTCGACCTACCATCCTTCTTTGCCTTTGCTGTTGCTACCTTGAGTGCAGCGGCAGCAGCAGGAGTTTGCTCAACGAGCACTACTGGCACATAGACAGAATCAAACGTGAACACCTCTGAATTAGGTGCCATCTCGGACATAGCTAGGCTGCGAGTCCTCGACAAACGATGGAGCAAACTGGCTGTCGGACAGGACAAGGGCATGACTAAGATCTTGCGTCTGCGTGGTCATGTCCTACAATCGTAGCACGCATTGACAGTAAGCATAGCACACAACATACCGGACAATCTGTGAAAGCAGGAGAATACATGTACATGGTTCATCACTATCATACCAAGCACATGCTTCATCACTATCATACCAAGCACATGCTTCATCACTATCATACTAAGCACATGGTTCATTGATATCATACTAAGCATACCGGACAATCTATGAGCAAGAATATACATCTACAACAAACCACATGCTACAAATGGACCACCAATAAGTACAAATCACATATCTAAGCACGAATCAACACAAGCACAAGGTTTAACTTCAAACTCTACTACTAATCTAGCCTACCACATGCTTGAACATATAACCCTACCATAAATTGCAACTGCAGCACAGCAATCAATCATGTGAGCTCACAGATCAGAGGACTAATCAACCATGCATCTACATCAAACCCTAGCTACAGCTCAGATCTAGCTAGAAGGAACGGAGAGAAAGGGGGGGTTGAACTCACAAAGGCCATGGCTGCAGCTCGAGGACGAGGGGGGAACGGTCCTAGAAGATCACCGCCGGCCGGTGAAGGACCGCCGACGCCGTGGACCGCCGACCGATGAAGATGCGCCGCTTACCTGCTCGTTGGTGCCGATGCGCGTCAGCGGGAAAGCTCGAAAGGGGAAAGAATGGTGGCGGGAGTTGGGGCGGTGAGGGAGGGGGCTAAATAGGGGCGGACTCGGCGGGAGGTGAGCCGAAATCCTCCCGCCGTTTTTTCGGCGACGCAGGCGAGCTCGCGCCATCTCCCTGGTCGCACGAGGAGAGAAGCGCGTTGCCCTCCCCTGCGTCGCCCGAGTCAGGCTCGCGAGCTACTACCGATTCAGGCGTTTCCCCTAGGCCTGGCCTGGAGGTGCTTCAAGTTTCATGTCATGCGGGTCACACAGTAAACGCAGGCAATTAAATGGGCTCAATCTTTCCCACGCGGGCTAGGCTGGGCCATTTGTAGACAACCAAACACGCCCATAAACGTAGGTTTCACCGGAAGAACTTTACAAGTTCATCCTACCATCCAAATCCATCCAGATTCATCCCTCGGTCGAACGTGGCTAGACTCCGGTGTTTAAGAACCGGTCCCGAAATCAAGGCCGGGCTAGACTACGCAGCCCGAAGCAGCGGAGACAAAGCCAGCAGCCCGCGCAGAAGATCGAGCCGATTGGTCAGAGCCGTGCCCCGCACGTGGCAGGCCGACAGCGACGCGTCCTGATGCATGGCAACACTCTTACATCTCCATGGCGACATCCAGCCAGCTCCGCCGTCTCTTTCAGCCCTCTCTGCTCCCACCACAATATCCCTTTTATGTTTCTTTTCCATGTCCCATCCCATTTATTTATTTATGTAACACAAAGGGCAAAGCCGTTCCCATTCCTGCGTACAAAGTGCGGGGCAAAGGTGTCATCATCTGCTCGCCAGGAAACTTGGTTCATGAATTCATACGTCCTAGGTTTCATTTCTCAGTATTCAAATGCAGCCGGTGGCCGCCGAACAACCTTTTTTGGTTGTGGAGCACGAATAATGCTCGCCACGTTATTATCACATCCTGCACACAGCGCGCGCACACTCCCTCGCCATCTATTTCTATTTATACCACGGGTTGGTATCGTGATGTGTTGTCATCGTGCGACTTCTTTGTGCTTCCGCTCGCTCGGGAGGCCATTCATTCAGTCTCATTCAATACACTACCAACTACGCACACACCTGCGGCGGGCGTTGCGTATTGCTTCGCCACCTATTAATCGCCATGGGCTCCCTCGCCGCCGCCGACGAGCCGCTGCCTCCTCTCCGGTACCCCCCGGCCCGCCGCGACGGCGACATTGTCGACGACTACCATGGCGTTCTTGTGCCGGACCCCTACAGATGGTGAGCGATCTGAATCTGCTCGTGGTATTCGCCCGTTTCCGTGGTCTGCTTTTCGCCGTTTCTCTTCGAGCTCAAAAGCACACTTGCGAGACGGCGAGAGAGTTTCTTCCGCCTGCGCACCTATTAACTTTAACCAGCTTGATACATACGACCCGAGAGAAGCAGAGTGATTTTTGTTTGCGTTTTCAGCTAACGTATCCATCCGGCCGAGGACGGGACGTCCACCCGTTGGTTAGCCCTTGGCTGGTCTCATTTTTTTTATCCATCCGGCCATACCATGAAATCTGGCTTTTGTTTTTGTTTTCGCGAAGGCCATGGTGTTCAATCCTTGGTTCATACTCTCTTTTTTTTGCGGGTAGATCATTGATTCATGCGCGTGCTATGTTGCTGCTGCCAAATATTATTGGTGAAAGAACAAAGGAAAACAGTTTAGTTAGGAAAACATTACTGGAGCACGGTTTTATTTTTATTTTTCCTTAAAAAAAGGCAGTACGGTTTAGATGGCATTTGTACGCATACACAGGACATGCAGTTCATTTTACTAGGAAGGTACAGTTTCATTTTTCCATCAAGCATACGGGTTTAGGACAAGGAACAGTCACTTGGATGTACTTCTATCATTTTAGCACACACGGCACGGTTCTTTTTACTATACTCCTACAGCCAAAACACTCGCACGACGGCGCAGGAGAATCATTGGTCCATTCATCTCACCGTGGTGGCATCAATCTCTAGCACACCGCTCGTGGCGCTCATGCGCCCCTATGCAGCAAAAGATGCAACCTCCTTGGAGACTGCAGTAATGACACAACACTTGCTGCTAAATATTTCACCACGCCAGAGGAGAGGGGGATCACTGCTCCATTCATTTCACCGCGGCAAGCTGTAGACTGTACGCCACCCACATGCTTCTCTGAACCTTCTGCAGAAGCGTACCGAAGCTCGCGCTTTTTACAGTTTTACTGTACACCTTCGAACCTCTTTGCCTCTGGCGCTGGTTGTCACGTTGTTGTTTCGTGCCGTGGGTAACGTATGGGCTCGTCAGGATGGAGGAGCTGGAGTCCGAGGAGGTGAAGGAGTACGTGGGCGCGCAGGCGGCCGTGGCCGACGCCGTGCTCGCCACCTGCGACCACCGCGGCCGCCTGCGCGGGCAGCTCACGGCGCTGCTCGACCACCCGCGCTACCGCGCCCCCTTCAAGCGCGCCGGCACCTACTTCTACTTCCACAACCCCGGCCTCCTCCCCCACAGCGCCCTCTACGTCCAGGTCCGCATCACACCGCTGCATCCACCTTTTTCTTCAGTTCAGAGGCAACGACTCCACAGTACTGATCATCTCCGAATTAATCGTCTGTGCAGCACGGGCTGGGCGGCGAGCCGAGCGTGCTGCTGGACCCGGGCGAGCTCAGCGACGACGCCACGGTGTCGCTCTCCATGATCGGCGTCAGCGACGACGGCGAGCACCTGGCCTACGGCACCAGCGCCAGCGGCAGCGACTGGGTCACCATCAGCGTCATGCGCGTCCGCGACAGGCACCGCCTCCCCGACGCCCTGTCCTGGGTCAAGTTCTCGCGCATCGCCTGGACCAGCGACGGCAAGGGCTTCTTCTACTCGCGCTTCCCAGCTCCAAAGTAAGTGACACTTCATAGCATGAGTGCTCTGTGCTTTGCTTGATACAGTAGTAAAATCCATGGGTATCATCTTGTCTCATGCCTTGCTCTGGTTCTGGCGCGCAGGGACGACGATGGCGCGCCGGAGTCCGGGATCAGGACCGACGTTAACCTCAACCACGAGGTCTACTACCATTTCCTCGGAACTGAACAGTCCGACGACGTCATGTGCTGGAGAGACCCCGAGCATCCCAAGTACATATACACCCCTGAGGTTACAGAGGACGGCAAGGTACATTAGCCACCATGTTCTTTGCCCATCTTGTTGACACTTCGGTAGCTGATGCAGTATGTTTTACTGCTTTTGTTGCAGTACGTGCTTCTGTCAGTTTCAGAGAGTTCAGAGCCGGTCAACAAGCTGTACTACTGCGACCTCTCAGCTCTTTCCCATGGGCTTTCAGGCACGAAAGGAACCCACGAAATGCTCCCCTTCGTGAAGCTCGTGGACGAATTCGAGGCCTTCTACGGAGTCGTCGCCAACGACGGCACCCGATTCACAGTCCTCACAAACAAAGACGCTCCGAGGTACAAACTGTCGCGGGTCGACGTCGACGACCCGCAGTCCTGGACCGATGTTCTACCTGAAGATGGCAAGGCTGTCCTAGAATACGCTTGTGCTGTCCACGGTGACAAGCTTCTGGTGAACTACCTGTCAGATGTCAAGTACGTGCTGCAGATGAGGAGCCTGGCCGCCGGAGAGCTGCTCCACGGCATACCCATCGACATAGGCAGCGTCAACGGGATCACCGGCAGGCGTTGCGATTCCGAGGTGTTCGTCGAGTTCTCGAGCTTCCTCACGCCGGGGATCGTCTACCGGTGTGATCTGAGCTCCGGGGTTCCTGAGATGAGCATATACAGAGAGATCACCGTCCCTGGCTTCGACCGCACGGACTTCGAAGCGAAGCAGGTACTACATTCTCTTGTCTGAAGATGAACAAATATATATACCTGAACCGTGTGTGGTGTATCTGCAGTTCGGTTGATCTTGCTTGGTTGGTTTCTCTTTTTCAGGTGTTTTACCCAAGCAAGGACGGGACCAAGATCCCGATGTTCGTCGTGTCGAGGAAGAACATCGACCTCGACGGGTCGCACCCGGCCCTGCTCTTCGGCTACGGCGGGTTCGGCATGAGCATGACGCCGCAGTTCAGCGCCGCCCGCGTCGTCCTCATGAGGAACCTGGGGTTCGTGACGTGCGTCGCCAACATCCGGGGCGGCGGCGAGTACGGGGAGGAGTGGCACAAGGCCGGCTCGCTCGCGAACAAGCAGAACTGCTTCGACGACTTCATCGCCGCCGGCGAGTTCCTCGTGTCCGCCGGGTACACGAGCCCGAGCCGGCTGTGCATCGAAGGCGGGAGCAACGGCGGCCTCCTGGTGGCCGCCTGCATCAACCAGGTAATGCTGGCTAAGTCTTTATAATTTTGTTCCAATTTGTTGCAGCTCATATCATTTGTTCCAAAAGTGAGCGGAGGTTGTTTCATTGTTCGTGATTGCAGCGGCCTGGTCTCTTCGGCTGTGCTCTGGCTCACGTGGGTGTCATGGACATGCTTCGGTTCCACAAGTTCACCATAGGTTTTGCTTGTCGCCTCTCCTCTGAAAACCGCATCCTGTTTGTGTCCAAGTGGTCACCTTGTGAATGTCTGCCATGCATCCAGGTCGTGCATGGGCTTGTGATTTCGGCTGCTCGGAGAAGGAGGAGGAATTCCGCTGGCTTATCAAGTACTCCCCGCTGCACAACGTGAGGCGGCCGTGGGAGAAGGGCGCCGGCGGCGACCAGCACCGCCGCCAGCAGTACCCTCCCACCATGCTGCTGACGGCGGACCACGACGACCGCGTCGTGCCGTCGCACACCCTCAAGTTCCTCGCGGTACGCACACACGCACGCACGCTTCCGATTGATATTTCGCTTGAAGATCGATCCAAAGCAGACTCTGCCTTGGAGATCAGAGCACGGTCGAACTCACGATTTTGTTCCTCAGACGATGCAGCACGTCCTGTGCACGAGCGTGGAGCAGAGCCCGCAGACCAACCCCATCGTCGCCCGGATCGACCGCAAGAGCGGCCACGGCTGCGGCCGCTCCACGCAGAAAATCGTACGACCGATGTTCTTCTCTCTTTTCTCTCGCCTTGATCTTGTCACTGTGACTGAAATATTGCTGGCTGTCTGCTGCATTTGGATTGGCAGATCGACGAGGCTGCGGATCGTTACGCGTTCGCGGCCAAGACGATGGGGGTCTCTTGGATCGATTGAGTTCCATCTCCTGCTCTCGGTCGAAGCCTGGGTGATTGGCAAGGTATACGGGCAATTGTAACTGCAGGCAGCTATTTGTGCACACCTATGGATAGCGACGCAAAGCTTTCGGGTGTTCGCCAAGAAAGCACTGTGTCAATAACAGGCATCTGACGGGATTACCATGTATGCTAATGGTGCTTATGACTCAACATAACAAAAAGAATGAGAGCATATCGGTACATTGCTCTGAAATCGTTGTCCCAGCTCGTTCCTAGAGTAACTTTATCCGTCAGTCCCCTGCTCGATAGTTGAGAATTGCAGTCGAGCTCTTTATGCCTCTGCCTTTATATCTGACACTCAAGGATCAATGTTCATGTGGCATGAAGATATTCTCCCATGCCACCGGAACATTTCAATGAACCATCGTGGTGCACACGGTGAAGAATACTCTTTTTTTTGTGACGGCAAAAGATAGTTGAAGCATTCAAGAAAAGTGCAGAGATTCACGCCTAACTAAATCATATGAACATTATCCAAAAAAAAAGATATGAAGAGTTCTCTTTATTTTTGGCTGGGAGGGGAATGACATGATTCACAATCATTATCTAAAAGAACATCTAAATGCAAATGTTGGGAGCATTATCCCATCATTATCTAAAAGTATTTACATCATCTAGGGTGTCGGTCCTCTTCGATTAGTACTAGGATTTTAGAAATGTGGGAATAGGATAAATGTGAAACCATGGGAAATGTTTCCACGCAGAAACGTCCTCTTGACTCCTACATTACTAGGAAACCATGGGAATTCGGAAGGGTGCTTGATACCACCGAAAAAACAAAGGAAGTTTATCAAGAGGCCGTATGCATCACTCTGATGCAGAGGCCAGGGATTTCCCCCTTTTCGAAAAAAAATCAAGAGGTTTAGTTGGATGGAAATGTTTCTCCAAAATAGAGTGCAAATACTTCCTTCAGAATTTTTCGTAATGATTCCATTTAGCAAAATTCCATAAGGATCCAAACCCTTCCAAGAATCCTATGAAATTACTTTGAACCAAAGTGTCGATGGGGAAGAGAAGATATCGAAGATCAGAGTAACCCTTTTCGATGTTCGGCCAGTGGTCAAAACACTTCAGATCATTTAAGAGAGGAGGCTTTGCTTATCTGGGATCAGGCCATCATAGAGGATTAACACCTTACACCTTGCGTGGTGCTCTTTCTGTTATTTGGATATGTGTGTGTTTACAGTGTGAGAGTCAAAAGTTTAATTTGAAAAGTAGTGCCACTATTGCGCACACCTATGGATAGTGACGCAAAGCTTTCTAACCGACATCACCGTATATGCTCATGGTACCTATAACTCAACCAGGCCAGTCTTGAGATTTTGCCCGGGGTGAGACTAAACTTAGGCCCTCTAACAATAACAATGTATTTGTGTACGCTACTTCTTGAGTTTGCGTTGGTTTTTCCCTTAAAGATGAAAGGGTGATGCAGCAAAGCACAGATAAGTATTTCACTTAGTTAAGAACCAAGGTATCAATCCAGTAGAAGATATAAGCAAGTCTCCAATCTATGCACCTGCACAAACAATCAAACACTTGCACCCAATGCGATAAAAGGGTTGTCAATCCCTTCACGGTCACTTGCAAATGTGAGATATGGTATAGATAGATATAAAAGATTACTAAAACATAAAACAAAATAAAAGTAAATAAATTGCAGCGATGTATTTTTGGGTTTTTTGGTTTATAGATCTAAAAATATATGATGGCAAATAGACCCCGGGGCCATATGTTTCACTAGAGGCTTCTCTATTGAAGGAAAATAATACGATGGGTGAACAAATTACTATCGAGCAACTGATAGAAAAGCGCAAAGTTATGACGATATCCAAGGCAAGGATTGTGAATATAGGCATCACGTCCGTGTCAAGTAGACCGGCTCCTGCCTGCATCTACTAATATTAGTCCACACATCAACCGCTATCCAGCATACATCTAGAGTATTAAGTTCATAAGAACGAAGTAACGCTTTAAGCAAGATGACATGATGTAGAGGGATAAACTCAAGCAATACGATGAAAACCCCATCTTTTTATCCTTAATGGCAACAATACAGATACATGCCTCGCTACCCCTACTTTGTCACTGGGTGAGGACACCGCAAGATTGAACCCAAAACTAAGCACCTCTCTCATTGCAACAAAAACCAATCTAGTTGGTCAAACCAAACCGATAATTCAAAGAGAAATACAAAGATATAAAATCATGCATATAAGAATTCAGAGAAGATTCAAATAATATTCATAGATAAACTAATCATAAATCCATAATTCATCGGATCTCGACAAACACACCGCAAAAGAAGATTACATCAGATAGATCTCCAAGAACATCGAGGAGAACATGGTATTGAGGATCAAAGAGAGAGTAGCTATGGACCCGTGGTAAAGTACTCATGCTTCATCGGAGGGGCAATAGAGTTGATGTAGAAGCCCTCCGTGATCGAATCCCCCTCTGACAGGGTGCCGGAAAAGGTCCCTAGATGGGATCTCACGAGTACAAAAGGTTACGGCGGTGGAAAAATATTTTTATGAATGCTTCTGGTCGTTTAGGAATATTTCTAAATTTATAGGCCAAAGATTAGGGTTGCAGGAGTCCCGTGGGGCCCACAAGCCAGGGGCGCCCCCCTAGGGCGTGCCCCGAGGGCTTGTGGAGCCCTCGGGACTCTTCTGTCTTCCTCTCCAAGTCCTACATGTGTCTTCTGGTCAAAGAAAAATCTTCGCAAAAATTTTATTTCGTTTGGACTCCGTTTGATATTCCTTTTCTGTAAAACTCAAAAATAAGGAAGAAACAGAAACTGGCACTGGGCTCTGGGTTAATAAGCTAATCCCAAAAATAATATAAAATAACATATTAATGCATATAAAACTTCAAAATAGATAATATAATAGAATGGAACAATAAAAAATTATAGATACGCGGGAGACGTATCAGTGTACATATGAAATATATTATTAATAACACTTAAAAACATCTAAAATAATATACATATCAAATAATTTATACATATTACCTTAACATTTTCTTATAATATTCCTAGATGCAAAGTCACTTATGATGAGTTTAATGTCGGTATCATCCAATAATTTCTTCTTGGTGCATAATGCTGGCAGACCATTCAACCTCTCTTGAGTCCTTGTTGACCTAAGATAGTTCTTTAGTAATTCCAACTTTGAAAAGTTTTTTTCCGCCCGTGGAACAGTCACACATATAGTAAATAAGAAGCGATAAGCAATGGAGATATTAGGAAAATATCTGCAAATTTTGTGCAACACGCTTCAAGTTCATTAACATTCAATGACTTCTAGGTGCCCAAGCTAAATAAAATTCAAATATATCTTTAAACACCGCGAGTGCTTTAAATCTGTCTTTCAAATACGTGATCGCCATATCAACCAAAACAAAACAAAAATAACTTGGACGAATCGATCAGTTTTTTTATGTTAACATACTAACATAGTAACGAATCAATCGATCGATCGCTAGTTTCGTGCCTCGCTATGTGCGTACGAGGGTCTTCCTAAGTGCAGTCCTATCCCTGCAGCGGCGGACCTAGAGCTTGACCACGAGGGGTGCCAAACTTATCACTCACAATAGAAATGCCTTGTATGACCCTAAAGAAAATCCCAGTTTATCGGTAATAAAAGTTTTGCATGTACGGAGGCGGTGCTAGGGCACCCACGGCACCCCATTGGATCTGTCATTGTATCCCAAGTCTCATGCCTGGATTTCATGGAGGAGCAATATCTCCTTTCTCGGAGCTCTTGTCTGACGAGCTAAACTAGGGTTGCATGGGGTTAAAATCTTCAACTTGTCCCATATGTTGGCCGATAAGAGAGAGTGTGCCAGAGGAGGCTGTTCTAAAATCCCGAGGCTTCACACATAACAGATCAGAGAAGGTTCTACAATAAACTTGTCAGGAATTGAGAGAAGACCTCTAGTTTCCTGGTCCCGCTCTAATGATAGGATCATCCAGAACTTGACAATTTTCAAGTTACTCCACCGCACATGCTTCATGGACATTTATAGGGCATTATTAAATATCATGGATCTCATAAAACTTCCATGCATGGACAATGTCAATAGCAAAAATTATTTCTATCTGAAATCCCAAATCTAGCTACTGATTCATAATCGTTGCCTAATTTCACACCAAAATGCTCAATGATAACATGCTAGGCAACTCTGGCAACAACACAATGAAACATCAGGTGATTAATAAATTTATCTCACCACAAAACCACAATTAAAAGGTTTAGTTTTGTGCCCTTTCCTAAGGTTATATCTAGTCATCAACTTATCAAGAGAAAACAACCAAATGGACCCAACAAGGATATAAAATGGGCTGAACTCATTTAAAACAAATCACATGACACAATGAGATAGTGAGTGGTGACCTTTTTTAGGGGGGGTGACCTTTGTTTTCTAGGCACCAGATCAAGGGATAAGATTTACTAGAAGTTGCCGCCGCCAATCTACCTCGTCTCCGGTGGCCTTAGCGGCGCCGTGGATCTCAGCCCTTGCCTGCAGGAGGGCTCCGTTCTAGATGTTGCTTTGAGTTTTGTTGGAGTTTGTATTGAGCTCAGGAAGACGAGACGACGACGGCTCCTTGAAGATGGAATAAGATACTCCCCGCCTAGCACCGTCTCGATGGTGCGTCTAGCAGTGGCGGAGCTATGTGGAGCCCTGCAGGGGCTGTGGCCCCCCCCAACATTGCTAAAAGCTATGAAGAAATTTTTTAAGAGCCTGCTTAGATTAGAAAAATTAGAGCATTTGCCCCCCCCCCCA